>NW_017204024.1:0-18753 GCF_001704415.2 Capra hircus | reverse complement strand
TAGCTCTCGATGCATTTAATCCATAGTTTCTATCGTGTTGTGATCTTTAATCGGTAAATCTCAGTCTTCATCTTCTCTGATTTTGGCAATAAGTTTTAAAAACATCCTTGATTTGTATGTTTCTTATATTGGTTGTGGGGTGGTTTAGTCACTAAGTCATGTCCGACTCTTGTGATGCCACAGACCGTAGCCTGCCAGGTTCCTCGGTCAATGGGATTTGCCAGGCAACAATATTGGAGTGGTTGCCATTTCCTTCTCCAGGGGATCGTCCCAACTTAGGGATCAAATCTGGGTCTCCTGTATTGGAGGCAGATTTTTATACTTAAATTCAGTTTATACACATTTTGGCAAAATATGAAATTGTCTTTCTGAATGCACATATCAGGAAGAAAGACATTTGATTTATTTCATTAATGGTAATGTTAATTTTAGCCATTTAGTTTTAGAATTATTCTCAGGGTTTTCCAGTGGAGTGAAGTTATTTTCCCTCTTGTTTTCAATAGATAATATTGGAGAATCCATTTTGAAATTTTGCAAATATATTGTTTCTCATTAACCTTTCATCCATATTTTTTGATTATATAGTTTAGCACTCTATGTTAAAAGCTTTTTCCCTCTATTTATTATTGATATATTTATATAAATAAGGTCTAATGTTTTTTATTCAATGAGCTACATACATTCTGTCATTGTATATTCTGATATTCACATTGTCCAGATTAAGTCAGGAGTCTTTTCAAGCTGGCTTCTTGGTGCTTTATACATTTCTTTGGGCAATTCATTACTTTAGAGTAAAGGATGCTGCAGGTACCCTTGAAATTTTCTTATCTCAGTCCTGGGATGGGCGAGTTCTTTATGAAATTTCAATATGTTCTGTAAGTGTTATATATTTTACAAATATTTAGCATTCATTTTACCTACCTTACTTCTTTATTTGGTAGTGTATTTTGAGTAACAAAAATTTAACTTTTCTTTTTCATTTTTAATTTTTCAGAGCAGTTCTAGGGTTCAAAGCAAAACTAAGTGGAAAGTGCAGAGTTCTCACATACTCCTTATTCATTCCTCATCCCCTCGTGTGAATGACTGAATATCACTGCCCTAAAAATTATCTGTGCTCCTCCTACTCATCGCTCCCTCCTTTCCCACTGAATCCCTAGAAGTGCCTGAAAGTCACTCTTATTTTACCGTCTCCATAGTTCTGCCTTTTCTAGAATGTCATATAATTGGAACCATATAGTATGTAGCCATTTTCAAATTGGCTTATTTCACTGAGCAATATGCATTTAATTCTTCTTTTTCTGGCTTGACAGCTCATTTCTTTCAGTTTTGAATAATATTCCACTGTCTAGTTTACTTCTTCATTCACTTATAGCAGTATTTCTTGGTTACTTCTAAGTTATGGCAATTATAAAGCTGTTATTAGTATAAACATTCATGTATAGTTTTCTGTGTAACACATAGATTTAAATTCATTTGGGAAAGATTGCTGGACTGTAAGTGCATGTTTACTATTGTAAGAAGTCCCCAAACTGTCTTCCAAAGTGGTTGCGTCATTTTACAGTCCCACCAAAAATGAATGAGATCCTCTGAAAATATTTGATTTTAATTATATCTAGTATATAATTTTTAATATTGCTGCTTTTCCAAGTCCAGTTTCAGAAATTGTTACCTAATGAGAGGCCACTGATATATTGTTTTCCTCCTGTTATTTCTTGTTCTGTCACTAAGCTATATCTGACTCTGTGACCCCAAGAACTGCACGCCAGTCTTCTCTGTCAAATCACTATTTCCCTGAGTTTGTTCAAACTCATATCCTTTGAGTCAGTGATGCCAACCATCTCATTCTCTGTTGACCCCTTCTCCTCTTGCCCTCAATTTTTACAGCATTAAGGTCTTTCCAGTGAGTGAGATCTTTGCATCTGTTGCCCAAAGTATTAGAGCTTTAGCTTCAGCATCAGTCCTTCCTACAGAAGCTGTATAATTTTAAACTCTAAATTTATATTTATGATCCTGTTCAAATTAATATTTATTTGTGCATGGTTTAAGAGAATGCTATTTTTTCCTCCTAAATTGTATCTGGCTGTTTCAGTACAATTTAAAATTTATTTAATCTCTTCACTGAATTTAATCTCTTCACTGTAAATTGTCACCTTTCTCAAAATCAATTGACCTTATATTTGCAGGTCTATTTCTGAACTCAATTCTCTTGCATTAATAATTTTTTATTTATCATGAAAACAAATCACTTCAGTTTTATAGAAAGTCTTGATGTGAAATAGTATACATCCTCCAATTTTGTGTTCACTTTACAAGCTGCTTTCAGAAATTCTAGAACTTTTGTATTTTTTCACATAAATGTCAGAGTATTCATTCCCACAAGAAAAACATTTGAATGATCTAAAAACACTGATCATACAGGACAGAATAGGAATCTTAAATAAATATATATGTCCAATTCATGAACATGGTATAATTTCCCATTTACCCAGAATTTTATTATTTTCTCTCAGCAATATTTTGTAGTTTTAGGAAACTAGAAAGTAGTTTGTTAAATGTGCTCTTTAACATCTTATGCTTTGTGATACTATTATAAAAGGGATTTATAATTTATTTTTTTCATTTTTAGGTGTTTAAATCTAGTATATGTAAATGCAATACATGTTCATATTTTGATCTTTTATCTGGAACATTTCTAATTTCACTAAGTAGTTCTAATATTTCTCCTCTAAAAACTTAGGTATTCCTATGTAAGCAATCATTTCATTTGTGAAAAGGGCTTTACTTCTTCGTTTTCAATACATGTGTCTTTATTTTCTTTTTGTAAATTTAGTGGATAACTTCTCTAGTACAGTGCTGAAAAAAATAGTAAGAATCAATATGCTTGGTTTGGTCACTAGCTTCACCATATGAAGCTTCCCTTGTGACTCAGATGGTAATGCATCTGTCTACAATGTGGGAGACCCAGGTTTGATTCCTGGATCAGGAATATCCTCTGGAGAAGGAAATGGCACCCCACTCCAGTACTCTTGCCTGGAAAATCCCATGGATGGAGGAGCCCGGTAGGCTACAGTCCATGGGGTCGCAAAGAATCGGACATGACTGAGCGACCTCACTTCACTTCATATATGAGGCAACTATAGGTGTTTAACACATGCAAACTCGCTCTTGATTTTTATCAGGAATAGATGATAAACTTTGCCAAATTAACCTTCTTCTATTAAGATAGCCATATGATTTATTTGTTTTATTTTTACTAATATAGTAAAATACACTAAGTAATTTTGGAATTTTAATCCAAATTTACATTCCTAAGAGAAGTAACATTTTCCATAATATGTTATCCTGTTTTTATATTGCCTAATTGATTTGTCTATACATTGTTAAGTATTTATGCTTGTGTGTATGAGGGTAATTGATATACAAATAATAAAGAATGCTTTTATGTGGTATTTCTATCTTGTTAACACTGACCTCAAAAAAAAAAAAGCATTTTTTCCCTCCTTTCTTCAGATATTTCTTTTTTTTTTTTTTCAGATATTTTCTATATTATTTATTTTAGTACTTCACTAGACAAACTATTTGGGCCTGTAGATTTTTCTAGGAATGTTTTTGATAATGAATTAAAATCTTTCGCCATACAGGGTTTTCAAATATTCTATTTTATCTTAAATTCATATTTCCTAAGTTGTGAAATTTGTCATAAAGTAGTCCATATTCCTTTCACTTTCTTTCTCTCAGAATATTATCATCTATCAATTTTAGGAGTCTATCAATTTTATTCACCTGTTAAAGGAATCCACATTTGTCTGTGTTAATTTTCCTTATCATTTGTCTATCTATCTCATCTATTTCTGCTCAATTTTCACCATTACATTAATTGTCACATTATTATTACTTAGTTGGCCTGAGACCACGAGTAGGAGTGGTACCATTGTTCAGTTGTTGTTTCACTGGAATGGAATGGTTCCTGCCAAAATGGATTTTTGTCATTGCATGCATGCCTGCTAAGGTGCTTCAGTCGTGTCCAACTCTCTGATTCTATGCACTGTAGCCCACCAGGTTCCTCTGCCCATGGGATTCTCCAGACAAGAATACTGGAGTGGATTTCCATGCCCATCTCCAGGGGATCTTCCCCACCCAGGGACTGAACCCATATCTCATATCTCCTGCAGTCAGGTTCTTTATCACTAGCACCACCTGGGAAGTCCTTTCTATCATCTGACTACCATTTTTTCCTAATCATATTGCTAGAGCATAAAGCCTTTCTCAAAGATTTTTTTTTAATCATTCTGGTCTGTCATCTGTCATTTTGGGGATTCAGGTTTCTGCCGAGTTTTATTTGTTATATATATAAAATGGACACCCAGGGAATTCACTGCCATCTCTTTCTGAAGTCCTAAAATCCCTATCCTATCTAGGTTTCTCTTTCCAACTTTCAGAGGCTTCCTTTGCTTGCTGTTGTGCTATGTCTAGGCATTTATGATTATATGAGGATGAAATGGAGCTACTTTACCACCAGTCACCTAGCTTCTTTGCATTTCCAAATTAATTCTAGTGTTCTATTAAAAAAGTTATCAAACACAAAGCAAAATGAAAGAATTTAGAATGAACAATCACCTTTAATAATTTTTACTAAACTTATTTTGTCACATTTTTATAGATCTTACTATTCATTTACCATTTCATGTTTTTTAATACCTTTCCAATAAATTTCAAACAATACACATATTTTAGCATGCATATTGTTAAGGAGAATTCAATATTATTACACAAAATTTTAGGTGAAATTCACATACATATCATGCACAAATCTTAAGTATACATATCCAGAGTTCTGACAGTTGAATAAATCTTCAGTGACTTCAATGAAATAGTATAATTATCACCTCCAAATTTTCCTATGTCTTTTTTGAGTCAATCACCACACTCACTCCTTAGACTTCTAATTACTGTTCTCATTTTCTCCACCATAGATAAATCACTTGATTTTTGAAATATGTGAGAGTGGAATCATATATTCAATTTATTTTTATAAGAGTTCTGTCACTCAGAACAAAGTTTTGAATTTCATTTTTCTGGTTTCATATAGTGGTAGATTGTTTCTGTCTTTATTGTATAAATATATGGCACATGTAAATATGCAATAGGTTTTTATTAATCAGTTATAGACAATGGATAATCAATTGATGTCCAGTTTTTGAAATGAATTATGCTGATTTCTTCCTCATTTTTGTTGTTTTTTAATATAAGCTTTCAGTTCAGTTCAGTCTCTCAGTCGTGTCAGACTCTGCGACCCCATGAATCGCAGCACGCCAGGTCTCCCTGTCCATCACCAACTTCCGGAGTTCACTCAAACTCACGTCCATCGAGTCAGTGATGCCATCCAGCCATCTCATCCTCTGTCATCCCCTTCTCCTCCTGCCCCCAATCCCTCCCAGCATCAGAGTCTTTCCCAATGAGTCAGCTCTCCTCATGAGGCGGCTACAGTATTGGAGTTTCAGCTTTAGCATCATTCCTTCCAATGAACACCCAGGACTGATCTCTTTTAGAATGGACTGGTTTTATTTTCTATTAAATAAAATAGATTTTATTTATCTTTATAAAAGCCTGGGAGTGAAATTGCTGGCTCATGGTTTTGTTGTTTTTATTTAGTTTTATGTGTATTAAAAAAAAAAGCTTCCAGGACTTTTTCCAAAGTAGTTGTAATGTTTTCCAGGTTCAGCAGCAAAAGTTGAGCATTTCAGTATTCCTTACATTTGCCAGCATTTTATCTTTTCATCCTTTCAGTCGTTTTAACTTTAACTGCAATGGTGGGTATAGTAATATCTAACTGTGGTTTCAATTTATAATGTCCTAAAATTAATAAGGTTAAGAATGCTTCCTGTTTATTGGACATTAGTGAACTCTTTGCAAACATTACTTAAATATTTTTCTTATGTGTTTATTAAAATTATTTATATTTTTATTACTGAATTGTAGATCTTTTTATATGGTTTGTTAATATTTACTTTCAACTTACAGCATATTTATTTAATTGATGCATACATTGATTAACAGAAGTTTTTAATTATGAAACCTACTTTATCATATTTTTGTATATTTATGCATATTTCTCTTTTGACTTCTAAGAAATCCATATTTTAAACCTAAATGCACAAAGATTTTATGCTATGTTTTATCTTAGAAATATTGGATTTTTTTAATTTTTTTTATTTTTTAAATTTTGAAATCTTTAATTCTTACATGTGTTCCCAAACATGAACCCCCTCCCACCTCCCTCCCCATAACATCTCTGCGGGTCATCCCCATGCACCAGGCCCAAGCATGCTGCATCCTGCGTCAGACAGACTGGCGATTCAATTCTTACAAAATACTTAGGAATATATCTACCTAAAGAAACTAAAGACCTATATATAGAAAACTATAAAACACTGATGAAAGAAATCAAAGAGGACACTAATAGATGGAGAAATATACCATGTTCATGGATCAGAAGAATCAATATAGTGAAAATGAGTATACTACCCAAAGCAATTTACAAATTCAATGCAATCCCTATCAAGCTACCAGCAATATTTTTCACAGAACTAGAACAAATAATTTCAAGATTTGTATGGAAATACAAAAAACCTCGAATTGCCAAAGCAATCTTGAGAAAGAAGAATGGAACTGGAGGAATCAACTTGCCTGACTTCAGGCTCTACTACAAAGCCACAGTCATCAAAACAGTATGGTACTGGCACAAAGACAGACATATAGATCAATGGAACAAAATAGAAAGCCCAGAGATAAATCCACACACATATGGACACCTTATCTTTGACAAAGGAGGCAAGAAAATACAATGGAGTAAAGACAATCTCTTTAACAAGTGGTACTGGGAAAACTGGTCAACCACTTGTAAAAGAATGAAACTAGATCACTTTCTAACACCATACACAAAAATAAACTCAAAATGGATTAAAGATCTAAATGTAAGACCAGAAACTATAAAACTCCTAGAGGAGAACATAGGCAAAACACTCTCAGACATAAATCACAGCAGGATCCTCTATGATCCACCTCCCAGCATTCTGGAAATAAAAGCAAAAATAAACAAATGGGATCTAATTAAAATTAAAAGCTTCTGCACAACAAAGGAAACTATAAGCAGTGTGAAAAGACAGCCTTCTGAATGGGAGAAAATAATAGCAAATGAAGCAACTGACAAACAACTAATCTCAAAAATATACAAGCAACTTATGCAGCTCAATTCCAGAAAAATAAACGACCCAATCAAAAAAAGGGCCAAAGAACTAAATAGACATTTCTCCAAAGAAGACATACGGATGGCTAACAAACACATGAAAAGATGCTCAACATCACTCATTATTAGAGAAATGCAAATCAAGACCACAATGAGGTACCACTTTACACCAGTCAGAATGGCTGTGTTCCAAAAATCTGCAAGCAATAAATGCTGGAGAGGATGTGGAGCAAAGGGAACCCTCCTACACTGTTGGTGGGAATGCAAACTAGTACAGCCACTATGGAGAACAGTGTGGAGATTCCTTAAAAAATTGCAAATAGAAATATTGGATTTTTTGCACCACAAAACAATAAATCATTTCAGGAATATATGACTTTGAGTACTAAAATAACAAAATAAAAGAAACATCCATACATTCAATGTAGGCATCAATCAATGAACCAATAGTGATAAAAATCCATTATGTACCAAACAGCATGTTTGAGCTCTAAAAAAATTTTCAGTAAAATTGAATTAGAAATGCATTTCCTGGCAACAAAATATAAAAAGTGGCAATATTTTTTTCAAAGAAAGAATAAATATAAGGAACTAAAGTTACAAACAGCAGTTTGCTGCTTTCCCAATAATACCTCTAGATTTTTCTTTTATCAAGGTCATTGTAGATAGTCCCCTTGAACCCTGGTAAGTTATCAATGAAGACTACAAAGTATTGACAAGTTAAATTTATCAAATACAACTTATGATATTTTAACACAAAAATATTATGAAATGAGAATGCTTCATTCAAGTCTATTGTTAAAATATACATTTCCATGTATTCCTGGAAAATACTGAAATATTATATTAGAAACAATGAAATCAAGCCATTCATTTGTGAGTAATTGGTTAAATATAAAGCACATATTTATACATTATACGAGCTATGCAGACCATGATTTTTTCTACCTAATAGGTTATTGCTGAGTTGTACTGAAATGTTCCCTGAGATTTCTGTCATTCTTCAGGACGTTGTAAACCAAAAGAAAAATTTGCCATACGAAATAGCTTTCCTCAAACATCTGCTGCCAAGAAAGTTTGTTTGGAGTTTGTGGTGATGGATGAATTTTTGACAGGTAATTGCAATTCAGATCAGATGCAGACAGATTTAGTACCTAAAAGCTTCTAGTTTATTAAAATCACCATTGATTTATTTAGCATCCCTGCTTCCCTCCAAACTGTCTTGCATTTTAACACTCTTTGGGAATTAATAATTTAGCTATGATACCTATAATTTATAGAGTTGATTGAAATATAGATTTTTCTTGATTCTGCAAACAAAATCTTAAATAGGGAAGTGCTTGAAAATTAAGCAATATTCTTATATTGCTATAAAACAAAAAAACATGGCATTTTAACAACTGTGTCATTAAACATTTCTGATCTGTTATGCAATGCTTCATCTAACAATTGATTAAACTTTTGTGAACATATAATACAAGCATTAGACACCATTTTCTTTTTAGGAGGCTTTCAGGACAAATGACTCTGAGGTGGAGATTTACATGTGGAAACTGTTATGGAGGTGGGGGAGCAGTTCCCAATGGATTAACTCCTAAGGAAAGAGAAGGAAGTGAGATGGTGTGGAGGTAGGAGTTGACAGGTAATCCAGTTGCAACAAATTTGAGTGGAGCCTACAGGGAGCTCTGATCCTGCAGGGTCTACATCATTCTCCAGTCTCCCATATAGATTAGTCAATGGATGTGAGACCCCTACTCCATGAGGAAGACATGACTTTGTATGCTGCAGCTATACAGAGTCACTCAACCAAGAGCCATCAATCACACAGCTACCTTGCTAATGCAGTTGCCTAAGAAAGTGCTTAGTTCTAAAAAGAAGCCTGGGTAGTGGTATAACCTGGGCACTGGTATATAGTATTAGTGTCAGTATATGAAGGTATGCAAATAAATACTATTGATGATAATAGTAAAACTAACACTCATGCACCTGTTGTATTACCGATACATCTGAAGTCATCTCTATGGTCACGTATAATCTTTTCAGTCACATCATATACCATTTTTCTCCAGAGATAATCAATTTTCTGTTTTTTTAACTTATTAATCATCTTCTATTTTGATACCAGTAGCAATTCTCTATGATGTCAATGCTTACAAAAATGATTGTGAAAGACCTGGAGCAATCTTTGGCACATGACTAAATTTTAATGAGATGTCAGCAGAAATATTATGTGATACTTTTACTTAGATTCCAAAATCTGGACTGGCTTGAATGTAGACATAATGGCTTTGGTAGCCATCTTGGACCAGAAGTATAAAGTACCATGAATACCTAGGATGTATTATAAAATAAATAAAACACAGGCTTCATTGTTAAATTATGTGTGTGTGTGTGTGTGTGTGTGTGTGTGTGCGTGTGCGTGTGTGCATGCTCAGTTGTGTCCAACTCTTTGTAAATCGATCTGGCCGTGGAATTTTCCTGGCAAGAATACTGGAGTGGGTTGTCATGCTAAATTCTACCACACATTTAAAAAAGAATTAATGTCAATCTTTCTCGGACATGCCCAAAAAACTGAAGCAGAGGAAACATTTCCAAATTCATTGTAAAAGATAAGCATTACTCTAATAGCAGGATCAAAGAGCCTACAAGCAAAGAAAATTACAAGGCAGTATCACTGATAAATATTACTACAAAAATCATTTTTAAAATACTGACAAATCAAATTCATTAGCACATTTGAAGGGAAATACATTTAATAGGTGACAGTTAACCTTCATTGTGGTCTTTTTCAGATGTTTATTTCTAAGCTCTATGAACTCTGCTTTATTTCCCTTATTTTATAAGCCTTGTTCACTTTTTTTTCTCTTATTCATCCTCTTATGATGTGGATCTGTACAGATTATTATTAATCTGTATGTTGTTTTAGAATTGCCCTTGACTTAGTTTTCTGTGTAAAAATATTAGAGCAGCCCTTTCTCAGATGAGCTCACCTGTAGGAGGGCAGGTTGATGTCCAGTGCTCCTAACATAAACATCAGACCCTGAAGCCTTTCAACCTTGGCTTGACTGCCCCCACTTTTTGGCACGCTGACACTCTGAGTTAGTGAAATTGTGCAAAATTTCCAAAATATATGGGAATTATTAAAGCACTGAATCTATTCTAAGGTATTTATCTAAAAAATAACAATATTATTGAAGTCTTTGTTCACCTCTTCTCAATCTTACTCTCTAGTCCCCCTACCACTTTGGAATTAACAGCCAAACTGAATCATGGCTCATCATGCCTAGGTCATTTCTATTTTATTAGGTATTTATCTATAGAATATGGAGGCTTCCTTGGTGGTTCAGTGATAAAGAATCCACCACAGTGTAGGAGATGCAGGTTCAGTTCCTGGGTTGGAAAGATCCCAGGGAAAGAAAATGGCAACCCACTCTAGTATTCTTGCCTGGGAAATCCTATCGATGGGGAGCCTAGTGGGTGACAGTCCACTGGGTGGCAAAAAGTCAAGACTAAGTTTAGAATTAGCAGCTAAACAAAATATCTACAGACTATATGGTTTGGGGTTTGCATGTTTTTAAAATTTATATACATGTTTCATAATATAGCTATATATTATATGATATTTTTGCTGTATAAATCGAAGTTAATACATGGAGCCATGTTTCATTACTTTAAAATACTATCTAGTGTGCTAAGTACACCCTTTATACTCAAAATGAATGTTTTGCATAGCATTAACAGCAATGGCTTCTAGAGGTATAATGACTGAGTTTATATCCTGGCTCTACTATTAATTTTATGAATAACTTTAAGCATGCTACCTGTTGGGCCTCCCCAGTGGTTCAGAGGTAAAGAATCCACCTGCAACACAGGAGCTGCAGGAGACGAGAGTTCAGTCAGGAAGATACCCTGGAGGAGGGTATGGCAACCGACTCATATTCTTATCTGAATCCCATGGACATAGGAGCCTAGCATGTTATAGTTCATGGGGACACAGAGAGTCAGACATGACTGAAGCGACATTGCACTCCATGTTACTTGTTACCTCTGGGCCTCCCTCTTCTGAAAAATGCTACTAAAACTAGTTGCTACACAGAAATTTTTTTGAAGATTTAGTGCTCACAAAGTAAGCACTAAGAAATATATAGGCAGTTCCAAAACTTTTGCTACTATAAAAATTCTGATATACATATTTGTATACATGTATCTTTGTGAAATTCAATTGGGCATATATATGGCATTTCTTAATTTAAACATACACATTATTAATAATTTATTAACTCTCCTATAATAGATATATGACTGGTTTGCAGGTTGTTACTATTATAAATAATGGGACTGGAAAATATGTTACAGGACTTATTTTGGCATAAGGAAGAAATTGCTAGGGAGCACATGCTATTAGGGTTCATGCAACTATAGCTTTGTCAATATTACACAGTTGCTATCTACAGTGGACATATAAGAATTATTATTTCTGCATATCACTATACAGGCTTAATTTAGATCACAATTTAATTTTTGCCCAATCTAATGGCTATTAAACAATATGTCACATATATTTGAATATGTTTCATATAAAATACTCCTCTCTTCTGCTAAGTGCTTCTTGACATATTTGGCCCATTTATCATTTGTTATAATTCATATTGGTTTGTTTGTGATGTCTCTATATTTGTGAAAGTTTCAAAAATCTATTATCCTTATCTGGAGATATATTTTCATCTGTTCTTTTGATGCACGCAGATTTATATACTTATGGTTTTAAATTTATATATCTTATCTGCGTAGGTTGGCTGCTGGCATGTTGTTTAGGAATTCATTTGATGTTTGCAAGATTAAGAATATAATTTCTATATTTTTTTCAAATAATTCAAAGCTTTGTTTTCACATGTAGAAGTTATTTCATTAGGTCTGTGTGTCTGTGTGTACTTCTGTTTGTGTGCTAAGAAAGATGATTAGTTTTATTTACTCTTTTGAGTAAGAAATTATCCCATGATTGATTATATGATTAACTATCTTCCACTTTACATATATTGAACCTATGTTTTCACAGGTAGACATGTTTATAAACATAATATCCTCTTGCTTGATGATTCTGGCATTACATAGTGATCCCTTTGTTGTCTATAATGAAATTATATAATTATATATTTTGTCTCATATTGTTATGTGACTTTTTCTCCTTTGAAGGTATGCTTTCCCACTCTGAAATAGGTAGCTTGTTATAATGGGACTTCCCTTGTCTTTTTATATATTGATGAACATTATTAGTATGCCTTAATTGTCTGAATTTTCCTAGTAGATCGGTGATTATTGGCTGTTAGCTTGAATTTGAGTTAAAGATTCCCTGTTCCCTGTATGTGGATATGGTTTCTAATATAGGGGACTACCTCCAGTGACTGTAGGTGATGGAGCATAAAATGCTTATGGGAAGGGTATAACTATAGTTTACCTGCAGAGAATGACTATATGCATCCCATTGGAAATGGAAGAATACTTAACGGGAACTCAGAACTTCTTCATCCCGGGGTGCATACTCAATGCTTTATGCTAGAAGTGAACACATCAGGTGTCTATGCCTTGGCAGAGAGGCTACAGAGTCTGGGATTGTCAGATTCTGATTATTCTATATGAAAAACCCCCAGTGATTAGTTATGTCAGTCACTTGTTTATGGTGTGCATAAACGTTACTAAAATCTATAATTATTTCATTTACCATGTTAGGTCTAAGCATTATCAGTCAGTCAATCAGTTCAGTTGCTCAGCCTTCTCCTTCTGCCCTCAATCCCTCTCAGCATCAGAGTCTTTTCCAATGAGTCAACCCTTCACAAGGTGGCCAAAGTACTGGGGTTTCAGCTTTAGCATCATTACTTCCAAAGAAATCCCAGGGCTGATCTTCAGAATGGACTGGTGGATCTCCTTGTAGTTCAAGGGACTCTCAAGAGTCTTCTCCAACACCACAGTTCAAACGCATCAGTTCTTTGGTGCTCAATCTTCTTCACCAGTCCAACTCTCACATCCATACAAGATTACTGGAAAAAAACCATAGCCTTCACTAGATGGACCTTAGTCGGCCAAAGTAATGTCTCTGCTTTTGAATATACTATCTAGATTGGTTATAACTTTTCTTCCAAGGAGTAAGTGACTTTTAATTTCATGGCTGCAGTCACCATCTGCAGTGATTTTGGAGCCCCAAAAAATAAAGTCTGACACTGCTTTCCACTGTTTCCCCATCTATTTCCCATGAAGTGATGGACCAGATGCCATGATCTTCATTTCTGAATGTTGAGCTTTAAGCCAACTGTTTCACTTTTCTCTTTCAATTTCATCAAGAGGCTTTTCAGTTCCTCTTCACTTTTCTGCCATAAGGGTGGTGTCATCTGCATAACTGAGGGTTATTGATATTTCTCCCAGCAATCTTGATTCCAGCTTGTGTTTCTTCTAGTCCAGGGTTTCTCATGATGTACTCTGCATAGAAGTTAAATAAGCAGGTGACAATATATAGCCTTGACACACTCCTTTCCCTATTTGGAACAAGTCTGTTGTTCCATGTCCAGTTCTAACTGTTGCTTCCTGACCTGCATACAGATTTCTCAAGAGGCCAGGTCAAGTGGTCTGCTTTTCCCATATCTTGAAGAATTTCCCACATTTTATTGTGAATCACACCGTCAAAGGCTTTGACATACTCAATAAAGCAGAAATAGATGTTTTTCTTGGAACTCTCTTGCTTTTTCCATGATCCAGCAGATATTCGCAATTTGATCTCTGGTTCCTCTGCCTTTTCTAAAACCACCTTGAACACCTGGAAGTTCATGGTTCACGAATTGCTGAGGCCTAGCTTGGAGAATTTTGAGCATGACTTTACTAGCATGTGAGATGAGTGCAATTGTGCAGTAGTTTGAGCATTCTTTGACATTGCCTTTCTTTGGGACTGGAATTAAAACTGACCTTTTCCAGTCCTGTGGCCACTGCTGAGTTTTCCAAATGTGCTGGCCTATTGAATGCCAGCACTTTCACAGCATCATCTTCAGGATTTGAAATAGCTCAACTGGAATCCATCATCTTCACTAGCTTTGTTCGTAGTGATGCCTTTCTAAGGCCCACTTGACTTCACCATTCCGAGATGTCTGGCTCTAGATGAGTGATCACACCATCGTGATTATCTGGGTCATGAAGATCATTTTTGTACAGTTTTCTGTGTATTCTTGCCACCTCTTCTTAATATCTTCTGCTTCTGTTAGGTCCAGACCATTTCTGTCTTGTATAGAGCCCATCTTTGCATGAAATGTTCCCTTGGTATCTCTAATTTTCTTGAAGAGATCTCTAGTCTTTCCCATTCTGTTGTTTTCCTCTATTTCTTTGCACTGATCGCTGAAGAAGGCTTTCTTATCTCTTCTTGCTATTCTTTGGAACTCTGCATTCAGATGCTTATATCTTTCCTTTTCTCCTTGCTTTTTGTTCTCTTCTTTTCACTGCTATTTGTAAGGCCTCCCCAGAAAGCCATTTTGCTTTTTTGCATTTCTTTTCCATGGGATGGTTTTGATCCCTGTCTCCTGTACAATGTCACGAACCTCATTCCAGAGTTCATCAGGCACTCTATCTATCAGATCTAGGCCCTTAAATCTATTTCTCACTTCCACTGTATAATCATAAGGGATTTGATTTAGGTCACACCTGAGTGGTCTAGTGGTTTTCCCTACTTTCTTCAATTTCAGTCTGAATTGGTAATAAAGAGTTCATGATCTGAGCCACAGTCAGTCCAGTCTTTTTTTGTTGACTGATAGGCTTCTCCATCTTTGGCTGCAAAGAATAAATCAATCTGATTCGGTGTTGACATCTGGTGATGTCCATGTGTAGAGTCTTCTCTTGTGTTGTTGGAAGAGGGTGCTTGCGATGACCAATGCATTTTCTTGGCAAAACTCTATTGGTCTTTGCCCTGCTTCATTCCGCATTCCAAGGCCAAATTTGCCTGTACTCCAGGTGTTTCCTGACTCCTACTTGTGCATTCCAATCCCCTATAATGGAAAAGGACATCTTTTTGGGTATTAGTTCTAAAAGGTCTTGTAGGTCTCTTAGAACTAAGCACTATAACGGAGCAAATTTCCTTAAAGGAAATTTGTCTACCTTATTCCGAATTCTCCCTTCATTACTGTGCATGTTGTAAGAAGTCATTTAAAATATATTCTCCAGAAACACACCTTTAAAATTAATTTATGTACAAGTGAGATCCAGAAGTTAGTGAGGGAAAGTGGGCGAGAAGTTGAGCAAAGCTCAGCCATGGGGATGATTTAAATTCAGGTTCCATGGTTCCATGGAATATAGCATCAGCCTGATTTTGCAAAAGAACTCTTCAATTTAGGTTAAGACTCAAAAACTTTTACCCACTGAAGCAAAAGAAATGGGCTTTCACTCTGCCCACTGAATAGTTTCATTCTTTCATTTGACCTGTTAATGCATGAAGATGGAAAATATATCCTGCATCCATAAATCACAGAGACCTGCCAATCACTGTTCTTTCTTAGTGGTAGAAAATGAAGGTACAATAAATTGTCATTACATGGGATACCCAGTGGGTTAGTCTTGGTCTTCTGTGACATAGAAACCAAAATGATATTAGAAGAACAAGAGATTTATTGGAAAAAATGCTCTGCTATATAGGGAAAGGGGAACTGGATGGGCTATAAGTGTAGTCAGATTGAATTGATGATTTGACTCCTATGAAGAAGAATGAGAAAGAAAAGAAAGGAAAAGTGGATCAAACCACATCATAAACTCAATACCAGTTCAGTAACCGGATGTATAATATCCTAATTTAAAATTACAGTAACATCAACTGGTACTATAACACCTAGTGCATCATTGGCAATTAGTAAGAAACAATTATACAATACTTAAAGAGTGAAATAACAGCAATCTTTTCTCTTTAAAAGGGAATTTAAAAGTTAAGTTCTATTTTATGGAAAAAAATATTAAGAAAGCCAACAATGTAAATAAATAATCAATACATAATTTCAACCTAGATTAATTGTGAGTTAACTAATTATATCTAACTACAATTTTAAAAGAAACTCATTTAAGATGCTCAAAAATATGAATTAGAGACAATTAGTAGGATGGAGAAAAGCTTCATGAAATAAAGACAAGTAAAAATAACGTAAGAACAGATGCCTATGAAAAAGATCTCATTGGACACATTGAAAGATATAGATACATATCTGTATATGTCTGTGTCTTTGTATATAACTATATTTGTATCTGTCTATATTTGTAAGTTTTACAAATTAAAGATACACTGTCTCATTACAAAGACAGTAGAGTGGATAAAACATACCACTAAAAGACACAAGCACAAATGTGAAGAAATGTATACATTTCAAAGATCACATAGACAAAAATATAGAGGGTCAGTTAAGAAACAGGGAAGACAGCATAAGATCTTCTAATAGAATCATCTTCATTCTGCAAATGAAAAGAAAACAGAAACTTTGAGCACTATACTTCTGGCCATAGAGCAAGAAAATGATCAGCACAGACTCCCCAGGGCAATGTTTTAACTATGACTCTCTATCAGATCTAATGTTTTTTTATCATTCTCAAACTCCCAAAATAAAACGTTAACTCTATCTTTTAGTAAAAAGGAAACAAACATTTAGAAGACATCTGAAATACAAGAAACAATAGGGTACTTGATCTTTTCTAACATTAATTTATTGTAAAAGCAGCTATAAAATAGAATATGGAGAGTTAAATGTAACTCTAGCCAGAAAGAAAGCTATGGCAAACCTAGACAGTGTATTAAAAAGCAGATATATCACTTTGCCAACAAAGGTCTGTATACCCAAAGCTATGGTTTCTCCAGTAGTCATGTATGGATGTGAGAGCTGGACCATAAAAAAGGCTGAGCATTGAAGAATTCATGGTTTCAAATTATGGTGCTGGAGAAGACTCTTGAGAGTCCCTTGGACTGCAAGGAGATCAAACGAGCCATTCTAAAGGAAATCAACCCTGAATATTCATTGGAAGGGCTGATGCTGGAGCTGAAGCTCCATAACTTTGGCTTCCTGATGCAAACAGCCAACTCACTGAAAAAGACTCTGATGCCAGGAAATAGTGAAGGCAAAGAAGAATGGGGCAGCAGAGGGTGAGATGGTTGGATAGCATCACTGACTCAATGGAAATGAATTTGAGCAAACTCCAGGAGATAGTACAGAACAGAGGAGTCTGCATGTTTCAGTTCATGGGATCATAAAGAGTCAGACACGAAATAGCAACTAACAACAAAAAATTTGTTTTAAACTTTAAGGATAAAAGAAAAAAGAGGAATGCAATCAATGACTCCAAAATGGTAATTAAAAACAGGTCATGGTGGAGAGGTCTGACAGAATGCGATCCACTGGAGAAGAAATGGCAAGCCACTTCAGTATTCTTGCCTTGAGAACCCCATGAACAGTATGAAAAGGCAAAATGATAGGATACCAAAAGAGGAACTCCCCAGGTCAGTAGGTGCCCAATATGCTACTGGAGATCAGTGGAGAAGTAACTCCAGAAACAATGAAGGGATGGAGCCAAAGCAAAAACAATACTCAGTTGTAGATGTGACTGGTGATGGAAGTAAGATCCGATGTGTAAAGAGCAATATTGCATAGGAACATGGAATGTCAGGTCCATGAATCAAGGCAAATTGGAAGTGGTCAAACAAGAGATGGCAAGGGTGAACGTCAACATTCTAGGAATCAGTGAACTAATATGGACTGGAATGGGTGAATTTAACTCAGATGACCATTATATCTACTACCTCAGGCAGGAATCCCTCAGAAGAAATGAGTAGCCATCATGGTCAACAAGAGAGTCTGAAATGCAGTACTTGGATGCAATTTCAAAAACAACAGAATGATCTCTGTTCATCTCCAAGGCAAACCATTCAATATCACAGTAATCCAAGTCTATGCCTCAACTAGTAACACTGAAGAAACTGAAGTTGAACGGTTTTATGAAGACCTACAAGACCTTATAGAATGAACACCCAAAAGAGATGTCCTTTTCATTATAGGGATTGGAATGCAAAAGTAGGAAGTCAGGAAACACCTGGAGTAACAGGCAAATCTGGCCTTGGAATGCGGAATGAAGCAGGGCAAAGACCAATAGAGTTTTGCCAAGAAAATGCATTGGTCATAGCAAGCACCCTCTTCAACAACACAAGAGAAGACTCTACACATGGACATCACCAGATAGTCAACATCGAAATCAGATTGATTATATTCTTTGCAGCCAAAGATGGAGAAGCTCTATACAGTCAACAAAAACAAGACTGGGAGCTGACTGTGGCTCAGATCATGAAACACCTTATTACAAATTCAGACTCAAATTAGAAAGTAGGGAAAACCACTAGACCACTCAGGTGTGACCTAAATCAAATCCCTTATGATTATACAGTGGAAGTGAGAAATACATTTAAGGGCCTACATCTGATAGAGTGCCTGATGAACTATGGAATGAGGTTCGTG
>NW_017204023.1:0-5806 GCF_001704415.2 Capra hircus | reverse complement strand
AGCAGTGCCAAGGGAACTCACCGCCCCAGGAAACGCCCCTAGGTCCCTTTGAATTGGCCACCAACCCCCTTTCCCAGCCTGCCTTGCTCTGAGATTTCCCGCCTTTTCACATTCCACGGGTCCCTGGTCCTCGACTGTCCCCGCTGGCTCCTCCGAGGCATTCCGGGACACCAGACGCTCTCTCCAGCGCCTCCACCTAGATCCCTCGCTGTCCTCGCCTCCGTTTCCCCCATGCCCCCTCCCCAACTCCTCCGTGGGCTCTTGGCATCCTTTCCCTACAGCAGTCCCAGAGTGCCCCCCGAGGGCTTTGAGTTGCCTGGAGCCCAAGGCTCCGGCCAGAGACCTGAGGGGCCAGCGTCTGGACTGGCAGCTAATGCCATTTGGGGCTTTTCTCACGTGGAGCCTGAGGCCCGCACCTCCGCGGGCAACCCCCCCAGCGCGAGTGCCCTGGAGATACCCGCCCAAGGGGACAGTGTATCCCCTACTGTGGGGAAGGAGGTTCCTGTTTTCCCTGCACTGGTTCGACTTTCACGCCGAGGATCGACTCACACCATGGTGGCAAGTGGAATAGCCTTGTGGGAAAGCCTCATGGGAAAGACTCCAGGGAAAGCCACAGATTCCTTGATCCACGAGAAGGGAAGCGTGACACTGCTGCTACCGCTCGGAGGAAAGCGCACGTGCATGACCCCACTCGAGCCGAGGACTGACGCAAGCTTGGGAGACTCCAGAAGTACGCCAAGATCCATGTCAGCACTGGAGAGGAATCCTCAGGTTCCGGTCCCGACTCCACACAAGGTCTTAGGCCCCGGCATCGACCGGAGAGGAATCCTGAGAGGCCCCTAGCACCTCGCATGGGGACTGGCCTTTCCTGAGGTCACCAGAGCGGGTCCCTGAGGTCTCCGTCGTAACTCGAGAGCACCTGCCGCAACTCGAGAAAATCCAGGAGGTTCTCCCCTCCAGGCGAGATGAGGCCCATTTCCGCTGAGGCGTCTCGAGGCTAATCACACCTAACCTCTGGAACTTCCAAAGGGTCCTTCACACCCTTGCTGCAAGTCAAGAAGTTCTCCGACATACCCATATCCACTCGAGAGGAAGGACGAGGTTCCCGCCCATATCCAGCGGAGCCCCGTTTCCGCCTCGTAGCTCGAGAAGAGGGATCCTTTCCCTTTGTCGTCGGGAAAGAATTCCCGGCCTTCCCGTCGCATCTCAAGAGGAGGCGCTCTCCACAGGAAAGACGAGAGGAACTCCAGGGCCTTGCCAGCATTCCAAGAGTCCCCCAGATGTCTAAGTCCATTCCAGAAGAAACTGTTTTCCCTGCACTGCCTCGACGTTCACGCCGAGGATCGACTCACACCACCGTGGCACGTGGGACAGCCCTGTTGGAAAGCCTCGTGGGAAAGCCTCAATGGAAAGCGACAGATCCCTTGATCCACACGTCGGCAAGCGTGACACTGCTGCTGCAGGTCGTGAGGAAATGGCAGGTGCATGCCCCCACACGAGATGAGGACTGACTCCCCTGGTGAGACTCCAGAAGTACGGAAAGATTCATGTCAGCACTGGAGAGGCATCCTCAGGGTCTGGCCCCGACTCCACACAAGGTCTTAGGCACCGGCATCGATGGGAGAGGAATCCCTAAAGGCCCCCTGGTAACTCGCATGGGGACTGGCCTTTCCTGAGGCCACCAGAGCGGGTCCCTGAGGACCCGTCGTAACTCGAGAGCACCTGCCGCAACTGGGTAAAATCCAGGAGGTTCTCCCCTCCAGGCGGGATGAGGCCCATTTCCTCTGAGGTGTCTGGAGGCTCATCACACCTAACCTCTGGAAATTAAAAAGGGTCCTTGCTGCAACTCAAGAAGTTCCCCGACATACCCGTCTCCACACGAGAGGAAGCACGAGGGTCCGCCCACATTCAGAGGAACCCCGTTTCCGAGATGAAGGATCCTATCCTGCTTAGTCAGGAAAGATTTTTCGGCGTTCCCATGGCATCTCAAGAGCAAGGGTTCTCAATAGGAAAGGCAAGAGGAACTCCAGGGTCGTGCCACCATTTCAAGAGTCCCCCAGATGTCTCAGTCCATTTTAGAGGAACCCGTTTTCCCAGCACTGCCTCGAACTTTCACGCCGAGGATCCACTCACACCATGGTGGCATGTGGGACAGCCCTGTGAGAAAGCCTCGAGGGAAAGCCACAGATCCCTTGATCCCCGGGACGGGAAGCGTGACACATCTGCTACACTGTCCCTGAGGTCACGGTCGTATGTCGAGAGTACCTGCCGCAACTCGAGAAAATCCAGGAGGTTCTCTGCTCCAGTCGAGATGAGGCCCATTTTCTCTGCGGCGTCTCGAGAGTAATCACAACTAAACTCTGGAACTTCCAAAGTGTCCTAAACACCCTTGCTAAAACTCAAGAAGTTCCCCGACATACCCGTCTCCACTCCAGAGGAAGCACGAGGGTCCGGCAACCGCCAGAGGAGCTCCGTTTCCTCCTCCAAGCTCGAGATGAGGGATCCTTCCCTGCTTCCTCGGGAAAGAATTCCCGACGTTTCGACGCATCTCAAGAGGAGGCGCGCTGCACAGGAAAGGCGAGAGGAACTCATGGGTCGTGCCACCATTCCAAGAGTCCCCCAGATGTCTCAGTCCATTCCAGAGGATCCTGTTTTCCCTGCACTGCTTCGACTTTCACGCTGAGGATCGACTCACACCTGGTGGCACGTGTGACAACCCTGTGGGAAAGCCTCGTGGGAAAGCCTCGAGGGAAAGCCACAGATCCCTTAATCCACGCGACGGGAAGCGTGACACTGCTGCTACAGCACGGGAGGAAAGCGCACGTGCATGCCCCTACTCGAGACGAGAACTGACTCCCCTGGGGAGACTCCAGAAATACCCCAAGATGCATGTCAGCCCTGGAGAGGAATCCTCAGGTTCCGGCCCCGACTCCACACAAGGTCTTAGGCCCTGGCATCGACGGGAGAGGAATAGCGACAGGACCTCTAGCAACTCACATGGGGACTGGCCTTTCCTGAGGTAACCAGAGCGGGTCCATGAGGTCCCCGTCGTAAGTCGAGAGCACCTGCCGCAACTCGGTAAAATCCAGGAGGTTCTCCCATGCAGGTGAGATGAGGCCCGTTTCCACTGATGTGTCTCCAGGCTAATCACACGTGAACTCTGGAACTTCTAAAGAGTCTTTCACAGTCATGCTGCAACTAAAGAAGTTCCCCGACATACCCGTCTCCACTCAAGAGGAAGCACGAGGGTCCCGGCCACATCCAGAGGAGCTCCGTTTCCGGCTCGTTGCTCGAGAGGAGGGATCCTTTCCCTGTGTGGTTGGGAATGAATTCCCGGCGTTCCCGTCGCATCTCAAGATGAGGCGCTCTCCACAGGAAAGGCGAGAGGAACTCAAGGGTCGTGCCACCATTCGCAGAGTCCCCCAGATGTCTCAGTCCATTCCAGGGGAACCTGTTTTCCCTGCACTGCCTTGACTTCTAGCCGAGGATCGACTCACACCACGGTGGCACGTGGGACAGCCCTGTGGGAAAGCCTCGTGGGAAAGCCCCGTGGGAAAGCCTCGTGGGAAAGTCTCTAGGGAAAGCCACAGATCCCTTGATCCACGCGAATGGAAGCGTGACACTACTGCTACAGCTCTGGAGGAAATCGCACGTGCATGCCCCACTCGAGACTACGACTGACTCCTCTGGGGAGACTCCAGAAGTACCCCAAGATCCATGTCAGCACTGGAGAGGAATCCTCAAGTTCCGGCACCGAATTCACACAAGGTCGTAGGCCCGGCATCGACGGGAGAGGAATCCCGAGAGGCCCTGAGCAACGCGCATGTGGACTGGCCTTTACTGAGTCCATCAGAGCGGGTCCCTGAGGTCCCCGTCATAAGTCGAGAGCACCTGCCCCAACTCGAGAAAATCCAGGAGGTTCTCCCCTCCAGGCAAGATGAGGCCCATTTCCGCTGAGGCGTCTTGAGGCTAATCACACCTAACCTCTGGAACTTCCAAAGGGTCCTTCACACCCTTGCTGCAACTCAAGAAATTCTCCGACATACCCGTCTGCACTCGAGAGGAAGCACGAGAGTCCCACCCATATCCAGAGGAGCCCCATTTCTGCCTCTTAGCTCCAGAGGTGGGATCCTTTCCGTGCGTTGTCTGGAAATAATTCACCGAGTTCCCGTCGCAATTCAAGAGGAGGCGCTCTCCACAGGAAAGGCGAGAGGAACTCCAGTGTCGTGCCACCATTCGCAGAGTCCCCCAGATGTCTCAGTCCATTCCGGGAAACCTGTTTCCCTGCACTGCCTCGACTTTCAAGCCGAGGATCGACTCACACCACGGTGGCACGTGGGACAGCCCTCTTGGGAAAGCCTCTTGGGAAGCCTCGTGTGAAAGCTCGAGGGAAAGCCACAGATCCCTTGATCCACGTGAAGGAAAGCGTGACATTGCTGCTACAGCTCGGGAGGAAAGCCCACGTGCAAGCCTCCCCTCGAGACGAGGACTGACTCCCCCGGGGAGACCTCAGAAGTACCCCAAGATCCATGTCAGCACCGGAGAGGAATCCTCAGGTTCTGGCACCGACTCCACACAAGATCTTAGGCCCCGGCATAGACGGGAGAGGAATCCCGAGAGGCCGTCGAGCAACTCGCATGGGGCCTGGCCTTTCCTGAGGCACCAGAGCGGGTCCCTTAGGTCCCCGTCGTAAGTCGAGGGCACCTGCCGCAACTCGAGAAAATCCAGGAGGTTCTACCCTCCAGGCGAGATGAGGCCCATTACCGCTGAGAGCGTCTCGAGGCTAATCACACCTAACCTATGGAACTTACAAAGGGTCCTTCATGCCCTTGCTGCAACTCAAGAAGCTCCCCACATACCCGTCTCCACTCGAGAGGAAGCCCGAGAGTCCCGCCCACATCCAGAGGAGCCCCGTTACTGCCTCCTAGCTCGAGAGGAGGGATCCTTTCACTGAGTGGTCGGTCAAGTATTCCCGGAGTTCCCGTCTCATCTCAAGAGGAGGCGCTCTCCACAGGAAAGGCGAGAGGAACTCCAGATTCGTGCACCCATTCCCAGAGGCCCCCAGATGTCTCAGTCCATTCCATGGAAACCTGTTTCTCCTGCACTGCCTCGACTTTCTAGCCTAGGATCGACACATAACACAGTGGCACGTGGGACAGCCCTTTGGGAAAGTCTCGTGGGAAAGCCTCGAGGAAAAGACTCGTGGCAAAGCCTCGAGGGAAAGCCGCAGATACCTTGATCCACTGCGAAGGGAAGCGTGACACTGCTGCTACAGCTCGGGAGGAAAGCGCACGTGCATGCCCCCACTCGAGATGAGGACTGAATCCCGTGGGGAGACTGGAGAAGTACCCCAAGATCCTTGTCAGCACTGCAAAGGAATCCTCAGGTTCCGCACCGACTCCACACAAGGTCTTAGGCCTGGCATCGACGGGAGAGAACCCCGAGAGGCCCCTGAGTAACTCGCATGGGGACTGGTCTTTACTGAGGCCACCAGAGCGGGTCTCTGAGGTCCCTGTCGTAAGTCGAGAGCACCTGCCGCAACTCGAGAAAATCCAGGAGGTTCTCCCCTCCAGGCGAGATGAGGCCCATTTCCGCAGAGGCGACTCGAGGCTTATAACACCTGACCTCTGGAACTTCCAAAGGGTCCTTCACACCCTTGCTGCAACTCAAGAAGTTCCCCGACATACCCGTCTCCACTCGAGAGGAAGCACGAGAGTCCCGCCCACATCCAGAGGAGCCCCATTTCCGCCTCCTAGCTCGAGAGGAGGGTATCATTTCCCTCGTGGTCGGGAAAGAAATTCCGGCG
>NW_017204022.1:0-5806 GCF_001704415.2 Capra hircus | reverse complement strand
CGCAGGGAAGGATCCTCCTCTCGAGCTTGGAGGCGGAAACGGGCTCCTCTGGATGTGGGCGGGACTCTCGTGCTTCCTCTCGAGTGGAGACGGGTATGTCGGGGAACTTTTTGATTGCAGCAAAGGTGTGAAGGACGCCTTTGGAAGTTCCAGAGGTTAGGTGTGATTAGCCTCGAGACGACTCAGCGGAAATGGGCCTCATTTCACCTGGAGGGGAGAACCTCCTGGATTTTCTCGAGTTGCGGTAGGTGTTCTCGACTTACGACGGGGACCTCAGGTACCAGCTCTGGTGCCTCAGGAAAGGCCAGTCCCCATGCGAGTTGCTCGGGGCCTCTCGGATTCCTCTCCCGTGGATGCCGGGCCTAAAGACCTTGTGTGGAGTTGGTGCCGGAACCTGAGGATTCCTCTCCAGTGCTGACATGGATCTTTGGGGTACTTCTGGAGTCTCCCCAGGGGAGTCAGTCTCGTCTCGAGTGGGGGCGTGCACGTGCGCTTTCCTCCGAGCTGTAGGAGCAGTGTGGCGCTTCCTTCGCGTAGTTCAAGGGCTCTGTGGCTTTCCCTCGAGGCTTTCCCACAGGGCTGTCCCACGTGCCACCGTGGTGTGAGTCGATCCTCGGCTTGAAAGTCGAGGCAGTGCAGGGAAAACAGGTTTCCCTGGAATGTACTGAGACATCTGGGGGACTCTGGAATGGTGGCACACCCTGGAGTTCCTATCGCCTTTCCTGTGGAGAGCGCCTCCTCTTGAGATGCGACGGAAACCCGGGAATTCTTTCCCGACCACGCAGGGAAAGGATCCCACCTCTCAATCTAGGAGGCCTAAACGGGGCTCCTCTGTATGTGGGTGGGACTCTCGTGCTTCCTCTCGAGTGGAGTCGGGTATGTCGGGGAACTTCTTCAGTTGCAGCAAGGGTGTGAAGGACCCTTTGGAAGTTCCAGACTTTAAGTGTGAATAGCCTCGAGACGCCTCAATGGAAATGTTCCTCATCTCGCCTGGAGGGGAGAACCTCCCGGATTTTCTCGAGTTGCGGCAGGTGCTCTTGACTTCTGACGGGGACCTCAGGAACCTGCTCCGGTGGCCTCAGGAAAGGCCAGTCCCCATGCGAGTTGCTCGCGGGGCCTCTCGGGATTCCTCTCCCGTCGATGCTGGGGCCTAAGACCTGGTGTGGATTCGGTGCCGGAACGTGAGCTTTCCTCTCCAGTGCTGACATGGATCTTGGGGTACTTCTGGAGTCTCCCCAGGGGAGTCAGTCCTCGTCTCGAGAGGGGTATGCACGTGCCCTTTCCTCCCTAGCTGTGGCAGCTGTTTGGCACTTCCCTTCGCGTGGATCAAGGGATCTGTGGCTTTCCATTGAGGCTTTCCCAGGAGGCTTTCCCACGAGGCTTTCCGAGGCTATCCCTTGAGGCTTTCCCACAGGGCTGTCCCACGTGCCACCGTGGTGTGAGTCGATCCTTGGCTTGAAAGCCGATGCAGTGCAGGGAAAACAGGTTTCCCTGGAATGGACGGAGACATCTGGGGGACTCTGGGAATGGTGGCACGACCCTGGAGTTCCTCTCGCCCTTTTCCTGTGGAGAGCGCCTCCTCTTGAGATGCGACGGGAACTTCGGGAATCTCTTTCCCGGACCACGCAGGGAAAGGATCCCCTCCTCTCGAGCTAGGAGGCGGAAACGGGGCTCCTCTGGATGTGGGGTGAACTCTCGTGCTTCCTCTCGAGTGGAAGACGGGTATGTCGGGGATCTTCTTGAGTTGCAGCAAGGGTGTGAAGGACCCTTTGGAAGTTCCAGAGGTTAGGTGTGATTAGCCTCGAGACGCCTCAGCGGAAATGGGCCTCATCTCGCCTGGAGGGGAGAAACTCCTGGATTTTCTCGAGTTGCGGCAGGTGCTCTCGGCTTACGACGGGGACCTCAGGGACCCGCTGGTGGCCTCAGGAAAGGCCAGTCCCCATGCGAGTTGCCCGGGGGCCTCTCGGGATTCCTCTCCCGTCGATCCCGGGGCCTAAGACCTTGTGTGGAGTCGGTGCTGGAACCTGAGGATTCCTCTTCAGTTCCAACATGGATCTTGGGTACTTCTGGAGTCTCCCCCGGGCAGTCAGTCCTCGTCTCAAGTGGGGGCCTGCACGTGCGCTTTCCTCTCGAGCTGTAGCAGCAGGGTCACGCTTCCCTTCGCGTGGATCAAGGGATCTGTGGCTTTCCCTCGAGGCTTTCCCACGAGGCTTTCCCACGAGGCTTTCCCACAGGGCTGTTACAAGTGCCACCGTGGTGTGAGTCGATCTTCGGCTTGAAAGTCGAGGCAGTGCAGGGAAAACAGGTTTCCCTGGAATGGACTGAGAAATCTGGGGTCTCGGGGAATGGTGGCACGACCCTGGAGTTCCTCTCGCCTTTCCGGTGGAGAGCGCCTCTTCTTGAGATGCGACGGGAACGCGGGGAATTCTTTCCCCACCACGCCAGTGAAAGGATCCCTCCTCTCGAGCTAAGAGGCAGAAACGGGGCTCCTCTGGATGTTGGTGGGATTCTCGAGCTTCCTCTCGAGTGGAGACGGGTATGTCGGGTAACTTCTTGAGTTGCAGCAAGGGTGTGAAGGACCCTTTGGAATTTACAGATGTTAGGTGTGATTAACCTCGAGACGCCTCAGCGCAAATGGGCCTCATCTCGCCTGGAGGGGAGAACCTCCTGGATTTTCTCGAGTTGCGGCATGTGCTCTCGATTTACGACGGGGACCTCAGGGACCCGCTATGGTGGCCTCAAGAAAGGTCAGTCATCATGCGAGTTACTCGGGGGCCTCTCGGGTTTCATCTCCCGTCGATGTTGGGGCCTAAGATCTTGTGTGGAACAGTGCCCGAACCTGAGCATTCCTCTCCAGTGCTGACATGGATCTTGGGGTACTTCTGCAGTCTCCCCAGGGGAGTCAGTCTTCGTCTAGAGTGGTGGCATGCACGTGCGCTTTCCTTCCGAGCTGTAGCAGAAGTGTCGCTCTTCCCTTCGCGGGGATCAAGGGATCTGTGGCTTTCCCTCGAGGCTTTCCCACGAGGCTTTCCCACTAGGCTTTCCCACAGGGCTATCCCACGTGCCACCGTGGTGTGACTCGATCCTCGGCTTGAAAGTCGAGGCAGTGCAGGGAAAACAGGTTTCCCTGGAATGGACTGAGACATCTGGGGTCTATGGGAATGGTGGCACGACCCTGGAGTTCCTCTCGCCTTTCCTGTGGAGAGCGCCTCCTCTTGTGATGCGACGGGAACGCTGTGAATTCTTTCCCCACCACGCAGGGAAAGGATCCCTCCACTCGAGCTAGGAGGCGAAAACGTGGCTCCTCTGGATGTGGGCTGTATTCTCGTGCTTCCTTTCGAGTGGAGACAGGTATGTCGGGGAACTTCTTGAGTTGCAGCAAGGGTGTGAAGGACCCTTTGGAATTTCCACATGTTAAATGTGATTAGCCTCGAGACGCCTCAGCGGAAATGGGCCTCATCTGGCCTGGAGGGGACAACCTCCTGGACTTTCTCGAGTTGCGGCAGGTGCTCTCGACTTACGACGGGGACCTCAGGGACCCGCTCTGGTGGCCTCAGGAAAGGCCGTCCCCATGCGAGTTGCTCGGGGGCCTCTCGGGATTCCTCTCCCGTCGATGCCAGGGCCTAAGACCTTGTGTGGAGTGGGTGCCGGAACTTGAGGATTCCACTCCAGTGCTGACATCGATCTTGGGGTACTTCTGGAGTCTCCCCAGGGGAGTAAGTCCTCGTCTCAAGTGGGGGCATGCACGTGCGCTTTCCTCTCGAGCTTTAGCAGCAGTGTCACGCTTCCCTTCGCGTGGATCAAGGGATCTGTGGCTTTCCCTCGAGGCTTTCCCACGAGGCTTTCTCACGAGGCTTTCCCACAGGGCTGTCCCACGAGCCACCGTGGTGTGAGTCGATCCTCGGCTTGAAGGTCGAGGCAGTGCAGGGATAACAGGTTTCCCTGGAATGGACTGAGACATCTGGGGGTCTCTGGAATGGTGGCACGACCTTGGAGTTCCTCTCCGCCTTTCCTGTGGAGAGCGCCTCCTCTTGAGATGCGACGGGATCGCCAGGAATTCTTTCCCGAAAACGCAGGAAAGGATCCCTCCTCTTGAGCTAGGAGGTGGAAACGGGGCTCCTCTGGATGTGGGCAGAACTCTCGAGCTTCCTCTCGAGTGGAGATGGGTATGTCGGGAAAATTCTTGAGTTGCAGCAAGGGTGTGAAGGACCCTTTGGAAGTTCCAGAGGTTAGGTGTGATTAGCCTCGAGACGCCTCAGCGGAAATGGGCCTCACCTCGCCTGGAGGGGAGAACCTCCTGGATTTTCTCGAGTGGCGGCAGGTGCTCACGACTTACGACGGAGACCACAGGGACCCGCTCTGGTGATCTCAGGAAAGGACAATCCCCAAGCGAGTTGCTTGGGGGACTCTCTGGGATTCTCTCCCGTCGATGCCGGGGCCTAAGACCTTGTGTGGAGTCTTTGCCGGAACCTGAGCATTCCTCTCCAGCGCTGAAAAGATCTTGGGTAATTCTGCAGTCTCCCCAGGGGAGTCAGTCCTCGTCTCGAGTGGGGGCATGCACGTGCGCTTTCCTCCCGAGCTGTAGCAGCAGTGTCGCGCTTCCCTTCGCGTGGATCAAGGGATCTGTGGCTTTCCCTGGAGGTTTTCCCACGAGGCTTTCCCACGAGGCTTTCCACAGGGCTGTCCCACGTGCCACCGGTGGTGTGAGTCGATCCTCGGCTTGAAAGTCGAGGCAGTGCAGGGAAAACAGGTTTCCCTGGAATGGACTGAGACATCTCGGGACTCTGGAATGATGGCACGACCCTGGAGTTCCTCTAGCCTTTCCTGTGGAGAGCGCCTCCTCTTGAGATGCGATGGAAACGCCGGGAATTCTTTCCCGACCACGCAGGGAAAGGATCCCTCCTCTCGAGCTAGAGGCGGAAACGGGCTCCTCTGGATTTGGCGGGATCTCGTGCTTCCTCTCGAGTGGAGACGGGTATGTCGGGGAACTTTTTGAGTTGCAGCAAGGGTGTGAAGGACCCTTTGGAAGTTCCAGAGTTAGGTGTCATTAGCCTCGAGAGGCCTCAGCGCAAATGGGCCTCATCTCGCCTGGAGGGAGAACCTCCTGGATTTTCTCGAAGTTGCGGCAGGTGCTCTCGACTTACGACGGGGACATCAGGGACCCGCTCTGGTGGCCTCAGGAAAGCCAGTCCCCCATGCGAGTTGCTCGGGGGCCTCTCGGGATTCCTCTCCCGTCGATGCCGGGGCCTAAGACCTTGTGTGGAGTCGGTGCCCGAAACTGAGGAATTCCTCTCCAGTGCTGACATGGATCTTGGGTACTTCTGCAGTCTCCCCAGGGGAGTCAGTCCTCGTCTCGAGTGGGGCATGCACGTGTGCTTTCCTCCAGCTGTAGCAGCAGTGTCAGCTGTAGCAGCAGTGTCACGCTTCCCTTCCCATGGATCAAAGGATCTGTGGCTTTCCTTCGAGGCTTCCCACGAGGCTTTCCCACGAGCTTTCCCACCAGGCTTTCCCACAGGGCTGTCCCATGTGCCACCGTGATGTGAGTCGATCCTCGGCTTGAAAGTCGAGGCAGTGCAGGGAAAACAGGTTTCCCTGGAATGGACTGAGAAATCTCGGGGTCTCTGGGAATGGTGACACGACACTGGAGTTCCTATCGCCTTTCCTGTGGAGAGGGCCTCCTCTTGAGATGCAAGGGAACACTGGGAATTCTTTCCCGATCACGCAGGGGAAAGGATTCCTCCTCTCGAGGTAGGAGGCGGAAACGCGGCACCTCTGGTTGGTGGGCGGGACTCTCGTGCTTCCTCTC
>NW_017204021.1:0-5806 GCF_001704415.2 Capra hircus | reverse complement strand
CCCGGCCACATCCAGAGGAGCTCCGTTTCCGGCTCGTTGCTCGAGAGAGGGATCCTTTCCCTGTGTGGTTGGAATGAATTCCCGGCGTTCCCGTCGCATCTCAAGATGAGGCGCTCTCCACAGGAAAGGCGAGAGGAACTCAAGGGTCGTTCCACCATTCGCAGAGTCCCCCCAGATGTCTTAGTCCATTCCAGGGAAACCTGTTTTCCCTGCACTGCCTTGACTTTCTAGCCGAGGATCGACTCACACCACGGTGGCACGTGGGACAGCCCTGTGGGAAAGCCTCGGGAAAGCCCGTGGGAAAGCCTCGTGGAAAGTCTCTAGGGAAAAGCCACAGATCCCTTGATCCACGCGAATGGAAGCGTGACACTACTGCTACAGCTCTGGAGGAAATCGCACGTGCATGCCCCACTCGAGACTACGACTGACTCCTCTGGGGAGACTCCAGAAGTACCCCAAGATCCATGTCAGCACTGGAGAGGAATCCTCAAGTTCCGGCACCGATTCACACAAGGTCGTAGGCCCCGGCATCGACGGGAGAGGAATCCGGAGGCCCTGAGCAACGCGCATGTGGACTGGCCTTTACTGAGTCCATCAGAGCGGGTCCCTGAGGTCCCCGTCATAAGTCGAGAGCACCTGCCCCAACTCGAGAAAATCAGGAGGTTCTCCCCTCCAGGCAAGATGAGGCCCATTTCCGCTGAGGCGTCTTGAGGCTAATCACACCTAACCTCTGGAACTTCCAAAGGGTCCTTCACACCCTTGCTGCAACTCAAGAAATTCCCGACATACCGTCTGCACTCGAGAGGAAGCACGAGAGTCCCACCCATATCCAGAGGAGCCCCATTTCTGCCCTCTTAGCCCCAGAGGTGGGATCCTTTCCGTGCGTTGTCTGGAAATAATTCACCGAGTTCCCGTCGCAATTCAAGAGGAGGCGCTCTCCACAGGAGAGGCGAGAGGAACTCCAGTGTCGTGCCACCATTCGCAGAGTCCCCCAGATGTCTCAGACCATTCCCGGGAAACCTGTTTCCCTGCACTGCCTCGACTTTCAAGCCGAGGATCGACTCACACCACGGTGGCACGTGGGACAGCCCTGTGGGAAAGCTTCTTGGGAAAGCCTCGTGTGAAAGCCTCGAGGGAAAGCCACAGATCCCTTGATCCACGTGAAGGAAAGCGTGACATTGCTGCTACAGCTCGGGAGGAAAGCCCACGTGCAAGCCTCCCCTCGAGACGAGGACTGACTCCCCCGGGGAGACCTCAGAAGTACCCCAAGATCCATGTCAGCACCGGAGAGGAATCCTCAGGTTCTGGCACCGACTCCACACAAGATCTTATGCCCCGGCATAAACGGGAGAGGAATCCCGAGAGGCCGTCGAGCAACTCGCATGGGGCCTGGCCTTTCCTGAGGGCACCAGAGCGGGTCCCTGAGGTCCCCGTCGTAAGTCGAGGGCACCTGCCGCAACTCGAGAAAATCCAGGAGGTTCTACCCTCCAGGCGAGATGAGGCCCATTACCGCTGAGGCGTCTCGAGGCTAATCACACCTAACCTATGGAACTTACAAAGGGTCCTTCATGCCCTTGCTGCAACTCAAGAAGTTCCCCCACATACCCGTCTCCACTCGAGAGGAAGCCCGAGAGTCCCGCCCACATCCAGAGGAGCCCCGTTACTGCCTCCTAGCTCGAGAGGAGGGATCCTTTCACTGAGTGGTCGGTCAAGTATTCCCGGAGTTCCCGTCTCATCTCAAGAGGAGGCGCTCTCCACAGGAAAGGCGAGAGGAAGTCCAGATTCGTGCACCCATTCCCAGAGGCCCCCAGATGTCTCAGTCCATTCCATGGAAACCTGTTTCTCCTGCACTGCCTCGACTTTCTAGCCTAGGATCGACACACAACACAGTGGCACGTGGGACAGCCCTTTGGGAAAGTCTCGTGGGAAAGCCTCGAGGAAAAAGACTCGTGGCAAAGCCTCGAGGGAAAGCCGCAGATACCTTGATCCACGCGAAGGGAAGCGTGACACTGCTGCGACAGCTCGGGAGGAAAGCGCACGTGGCATGCCCCCACTCGAGATGAGGACTGACTCCCGTGGGAGACTGGAGAAGTACCCCAAGATCCTTGTCAGCACTGCAAAGGAATCCTCAGGTTCCGGCACCGACTCCACACAAGGTTTGAGGCACTGACATCGACGGGAGACGAATCCCGAGAGGCCCCCGAGCAACTCGCATGGGGACTGGCCTTTACTGAGGCCACCAGAGCGTTCCCTGAGGTCCCCGTCGTAAGTCGAGAGGACCTGCCGCAACTCGAGAAAATCCAGGAGGTTCTCCCGTCCAGGCGAGTTGAGGCACATTTCCGCTGAGGCGTCTCGAGGCTAATCACACCTAAACTCTGGAACTTCGAAAGGGTCCTTCACACCCTTGCTGGCAACTCAAGAAGTTCCCCGATATACCGTCTTCACTCGAGAGGAAGCACGAGAGTCCCGCCTACATCCAGAGGAGCCCGGTGTCCGCCTCCAAACTCGAGAGGAGGGATCCTTTCCCTGCGTGGTCGGGAAAGAATTCCCGGCATTTCCGTCGCATCTCAAGGGGAGGCGCTCTCCACAGGAAAGGCGAGAGAAACTCCAGGGTCGTGCCAACCGTTCCCAGTGTCCCCCAGATGTCTCAGTCCATTCCAGGGAAACCTGTATTCCCTGCACTGCCTCCACTTTCAAGCCGAGGATCGACTCACCACCACGGTGGCACGTGGGACAGCCCTGTGGGAAAGCCTCGTGGGAAAGCCTCGAGGGAAAGCTACAGATCCCTGGATCCACGCGAAGCGAAGTGCCGACACTGCTGCTACAGCTCGGAAGGAAAGCGCACGTGGATGCACCCACTCGAGACGAGGACTGACTCCCCTGGGGAGACTCCAGAAGTACCCCAAGATCCATGTCAGCACTGGAGAGGAACCTCAGGTTCCGGCACTGACTTCACACAAGGTTTTAGGCCCCAGCATCGACGGGAGAGAGGAAATACGAGAGGCCCCGTGAGGCCCCCGAGCAACTCGCATGGGGGACTGGCCTTTCCTGAGGCCACCAGAGCGGGTCCCTGAGGTCCCCCGTCGTAAGTAGAGAGCACCTGCCACAACTCGAGAAAATCCAGGAGGTTCTCCCCTCCAGGTGAGATGAGGCCCATTTCCGCTGAGGCGTCTCGAGGCTATTCACACCTAAACTCTGGAACTTCCAAATGGTCCTTCACACCCTTGCTGCAACTCAAGAAGTTCCGCAACATTCCCGTCTCCACTCGAGAGGAAGCACGAGAGTCCCGCCTACATCCAGAGGAGCCCCGTTTCCGCCTCCTAGCTCGAGAGGCGGGATCCATTCCCTTCGTGGTCGGGAAAGAATTCCCGGCGATTCTTTCGCATCTCAAGAGGAGGCGGCTCTCCACAGGAAAGGCGAGAGGAACTCCAGGGTCGTGCCACCATTCCCAGAGTCCCCCAGATGTTTCAGTCCATTCCAAGGAAACCTGTTTTCCCTGAACTGCCTCGACTTACAAGCCGAGGATCGACTCACACCACGGTGGCAGGTGGGATAGCCCTGTGGGAAAGCCTCGTGGTAAAGCCTCGAGGGAAAGAAAAAGATCCCTTTATCCACGCGAAGGGAAGCGGGACACTGCTGCTACAGCTCGGAGAAAAGAGCACGTGCATGCCCCCACTCGAGACGAGGACTGACTGCCCTGGGGAGACTCCAGAAGTACCCCAAGTTCCATGTCAGCACTGGAGAGGAATCCTCAGGTTCCGGCACCGACTCCACACAAGATCTTAGGCCCCGGCATCGAGGGAGAGGAATCCCGAGAGGCCCCCGAGCAACTCGCGTGGGGACTGGCCTTTCCTGAGGCCACTAGAGCGGGTCCCTGAGGTCCCCGTCATAAGTCGAGAGCACCTGCCGCAACTCGAGAAAATACAGGAGGTTCACGCCTCCAGGCGAGATGAGGCCCATTTCCGCTGAGGCGTCTCGAGGCTAATCAATTCTAACATCTGGAACTTCCAAAGGGTCCTTCACACCCTTGCTGCTGCAACTCAAGAAGTTCCCCGACATAACCGTCTCCACTTGACAGGAAGCACGAGAGTCCCGGCCACATCCAGAAGAGCCCCGTTTCCGTCTCCTAACTCGAGAGGTGGGATCCTTTCCCTGCGTGGTCGGGAAAGAATTCCCGGCGTTCCCGTCGCATTTCAAGAGGAGGCGCTCTCCACAGGAAAGGCGAGAGAACTCCAGGGTCCTGCCACCATTCACAGAGTCAACCAAATATCTCCGTCCATTCCAGGGAAACCTGTTTTCCCTGCACTGCCTCGACTTTCAAGCTGAGGATCGACTCACACCACAGTGGCACGTGGGACAACCCTGTGGGAAAGCATCGTGGAAAGCCTCGTGGGAAAGCCTCGAGGGAAAGGCGCAGATCCCTTGATCCACGCGAAGGGAAGGGTGTCACTGCTGCTACAGCACGGGAGGAAAGCGCACGTGCGTGCCCCACTCGAGACGAGGACTGACTCCCCTGGGGAGACTCCAGAAGTACCCCAAGAACCATGTCAGCACTGGAGAGGAATCCTCAGGTTCCGGCACTGACTCCACACAAGGTCTTAGGCCCCGGCATCGACGGGAGAGGAATCCCGAGAGGCCCCGAGCAACTCGCAAGGGAATGGCCTTTCCTGAGGCCACCAGAGCGGGTCCCCTGAGGTCCCCGTCGTGAGTCGAGAGCACCTGCCCCAACTCGAGAAAATCCAAGAGATTCTCCCCTCCAGGCGAGATGAGGCCCATTTCCGCATAGGCGTCTCGAGGCTATTCTCACCTAACCTCTGGAACTTCCAACGGGTCCTTCACACCCTTGCTGCAACTCAAGAAGTTCCCCGACATACCCGTCTCCACTCGAGACGAAGCACGTGAGTCCCGCGCTACATCCAGAGGAGCCCCGTTTCCGCCTTCTAGCTCGAGAGGGCGATCCTTTCCCTGCGTGGTCGGGAAAGAATTCCCGGCGTTCCGACGCATCTCAAGAGCAGGCGCTCTCCACAGGAAAGGAGAGAGGAACTCCAGGGTCGTGCCACCATTCCCAGAGTCCCCAGATGTCTCAGTCCATTACAGGGAAACCTGTTTTCCCTGCACTGCGTCGACTTTCAAGACGAGGATCGACTCACACCACAGTGGCACGTGGGACAGCCCTGTGGGAAAGCCTCGTGGAAAGCCTCGTGGGGAAGCCTCGGGGGAAAGCCACAGATCCCTTCATACACCAGAAGGAAGCGTGACACTGCTCCTACAGCTCGGGAGGAAAGCACACGTGCATGCCCCCACTCGAGACGAGGACTGACTCCCTGGGGAGACTCCAGAGTACCCCCCAAGATCCACGTAAGCACTGGAGAGGAATCCTCAGGTTCCCGGCACCCACTCCACACAATATCTTAGGCCCCTGCATCGACGGGAGAGGAATCCCGAGAGGTCCCCGAGCATCTCGCATGGGGACTGGCCTTCCTGAGGCCACCAGAGCGGGTCCCTGAGGTCCCCGTCGTAAGTCGAGAGCACCTGCCGCAACTCGAGAAAATCCAGGAGGTTCTCCCATCCAGGCGAGATGAGGCCCATTTTCGCTGAGGCGTCTTGAGGCTAATCACACCTACCTCTGGAACTTACAAAAAGGGTCTTTCAACCCTTGCTGCAACTCAAGAAGTTCCCCGACATATCCGTCTCCACTCGAGTGTAAGCACAAGAGACCCCCGCCACATCCAGAGGAGCCCGTTTCCGAAACCTAGCTCGAGAGGAGGGATCCTTTCCCTGCGTGGGTCGGGAAAGAAATTCCCGG
>NW_017204020.1:0-5807 GCF_001704415.2 Capra hircus | reverse complement strand
GGGGCCACGTGATTTGGGCCCCTTTGGGGGCCCACGTGATTTCCCTGGGGGCCCCCACGTGATTGGCCCCAACGTGATTTTCCCCTGGGGGGCCCACGTGATTTCCCGCCCCACGTGATTTCCCCTGGGGGCCCACCCCGCCCACATTCCCCTGGGGGCCCACGTGATTGCCCCAGGGGGGCCCACGTGTGGGGCCACGTGATTTCCCCTGGGGGCCCACGTGGGGGCCACGTGATTCCCCTGGGGCCCACGTGATTCCCCAGGGGGGCCCACGTGATTTCCCCTGGGGCCCACGTGATTTCCCCTGGGGGCCCACGTGATTTCCCCTTGGCCCACGTGATGGGGGCCCACGTGATTGCCCCTGGGGCCCACGTGATTTCCCCTGGGGGCCCACGTGATTTTGCCACCTGGGGGCCCACGTGGCCCATTGCCCCTGGGGCCCACGTGATTGCCCCAGGGGCCCACGTTTTTCCCCTGGGGGGGCCCACGTGATTGCCCCCTGGGGCCACGTGATTTTCCCCTGGGGCCCACGTGATTTCCCCCCACCCCTGGGGCCCACGTGATTTCCCCTGGGGGGCCCACGTGATTTGCCCCAGGGGCCACGTGATTTCCCCTGGGGGCCCAGTGATGGGGGCCACGTGATTGCCCCTGGGGGCCCACGGGGGCCCACGTGATTTCCCCTGGGGCCCACGTGATTTCCCCTGGGGGCCCACGTGATTGCCCCGGGCCCACGTGGGGGGGCCCACGTGATTTCCCCTGGGGGCCCACGTGATTTCCCGGGGGCCCACGTGATTGCCCTGGGGGCCCACGTGATTTTCCCCTGGGGGCCCACGTGGGGGGGCCCACGTGATTTCCCCTTTGCCCCGGGGGCCCACGGTTGGGGGGCCCCGTGATTTCCCCTGGGGGCCCACTGAAGGCCCACGTGATTCCCCTGGGGGGGCCACGTGATTTGGGCCCACGTGATTCCCCTGGGGGCCCACGTGATTTCCCCGGGGGCCCACGTGATTCCCTGGGGGCCCACGTGAGGGGCCCACGTGGGGGCCCACGTGATTGGGGGCCCACGTGATTTCCCCTCGTGATTTCCCCTGGGGGGCCCACGTGACACGTGATTGCCCCTGGGGCCACGTGGGGGCCCACGTGATTTCCCCTGGGGGCCCACGTGATTTGCCCCTGGGGCCCACGTGATTTCCCCTGGGGGCCCACGTGATTGCCCCAGGGGGCCCACGTGATTTCCCCTGGGGCCACGTGATTTTCCCCTGGGGGCCCACGTGATTTCCACCCCTGGGGCCCACGTGATTTGCCCCAGGGGCCCACGTGATTTCCCCTGGGGGCCCACGTGATTGCCCCAGGGGGCCCACGTGCCCTGGGGGCCCCACGTGGGGGGCCACGTGATTGCCCCTGGGGGCCACGTGGGGGCCCACGTGATTTCCCCTGGGGGCCACGTGATTGCCCCAGGGGGCCCACGTGATTTCCCCTGGGGGCCCACGTGATTCCCCAGGGGGCCACGTGACCCTGGGGGCCCACGTGATTTCCCCTGGGGCCCACGTGATTGCCCTGGGGGCCCACGTGATTTCCCCTGGGGCCCACGTTGCCCCCCACGTGATTTCCCCTGGGGCCCACGTGATTCCCCTGGGGGCCCACGTGATTTCCCCTGGGGCCCCTTGGGGCCACGTGATTTCCCCTGGGGCCCACGTGATTTCCCCAGGGGCCCACGCCCTGGGGCCCACGTGATTTCCCCTGGGGGCCCACGTGATTTCCCCTGGGGGGCCCACGTGATTTCCCCCACGTGATTTCCCTGGGGGCCCACGTGATTGCCCCAGGGGGCCCACGTGATCCCTGGGGCCCACGTGATTTCCCCTGGGGGCCCACGTGATTTCCCCTGGGGCCCACGTGATTGCCCCTGGGGCCCACGTTGATTCCCCTGGGGGCCCACGTGATTTCCCCTGGGGGCCCACGTGAGGGGGCCCACCCCTGGGGCCCACGTGATTGCCCCGGGGCCCACGTGATTGCCTGGGGGCCCACGTGACGTGATTTCCCCTGGCCCCCCGGGGCCCACGTGATTTCCCCTGGGGGGCCCTCCACCCTGGGGGCCCACGGACCCGGGCCCACGTGATTCCCCCACGTGATTGCCCCTGGGGGCCCACGTGATTTCCCCTGGGGCCACGTGATTGCCCCAGGTGGCCCACGTGATTTCCCCTGGGGCCACGTGATTGCCCCAGGCCCACGTGATTTCCCCTGGGGGGGGCCCACGTGATTGCCCCTGGGGGCCCACGTGCGGGGGGCCCACGTGATTGCCCCAGGGGCCCACGTGAGGCCCACGTGATTGGGGGCCCACGTGAGGGGGCCACGTGATTTGGGGGCCCACGTGATTGCCCTGGGGGCCCACGTGATTTCCCCCCACGTGATTGCCCCAGGGGGCCCACGTGATTTCCCCTGGGGGCCCACGTGATTTCCCCTGGGGGGCCCACGTGATTTTCCCTGGGGGCCCATGATTGGGGCCCACGTGATTTCCCCTGGGGCCCACGTGATTGCCCCAGGGGGCCCACGTGATTTCCCCTCCACGTGATTTCCCCTGGGGCCCACGTGATTTGCCCCCACGTGATTTCCCCGGGGCCCACGTGATTGCCCAGGGGCCCACGTGATTTCCCCCTGGGGGCCACGTGATTTCCCCGGGGCCCACGTGATTTTCCCCTGGGGGGGCCACGTGGGGGCCCACGTGATTGGGGCCCACGTGATTTCCCCTGGGGGCCCACGTGATTTCCCCGGGGCCACGTGATTTCCCCTGGGGGCCCACGTGGGGGCCCACGTGATTTCCCCTCCACGGATTGCCCCCCCACGTGCCCTGCCCACGTGATTGCCCCATGGGGCCACGTGATTGCCCATGGGGGGCCACGTGATTTTCCCCTGGGGGCCCTTTCCCCAGGGGGCCCGTGGGGGGCCCATTTCCCCTGGGGGGCCCACGTGATTGCCCCAGGGGGCGGCCCACGTGATTTCCCCTGGGGGCCCACGTGATTGCCCCAGGGGGCCACGTGATTTCCCCTGGGGGCCCACGTGACCACGTTTCCCTGGGGGCCCACGTGATTGCCCCAGGGGCCCACGTGATTTCCCCGGGCCCACGTGATTGCCCACCACGTGATTTCCCATGGGGGCCCACGTGATTTCCCCTGGGGGCCCACGTGATTCCCCTGGGGGTGATTCCCAGGGGCCCGTGATTGCCAGGGCCCACGTGATTTCCCTGGGCCCACGTGATTGACCATGGGGGGCCACGTGATTCCCATGGGGGCCCACGTGATTCCCCTGGGGGCCCACGTGATTGCCCCGGCCACGTGATTTCACCCCTGGGGGCCCACGTGATTGCCCCCAGGGGGCCCACGTGATTGGGGGGCCACATTTCCCCTGGGGGCCCACGTGATTTCCCCTGGGGGCCCACGTGATTGCCCCTGGGGCCCACGTGATTTCCCCTCCCCACGTGATTGCCCCAGGGGCCCACGTGATTTCCCCTGGGGGCCCACGTGATTTCCCCTGGGGGCCCACGTGATTTCCCCTGGGGGCCCACGTGATTCCCCTGGGGGCCCACGTGATTGCCCCAGGGCCCACGTGATTTCCCCTGGCCCACGTGATTCCGTGAGGGGCCCACGTGATTGATTCCCTGGGGGCCCACGTGATTTCCCCTGGGGGCCCACGTGATTGCCCCAGGGGGCCACGTGATTTCCCTGGGGGCCCACGTGATTTCCCCTGGGGGCCCACGTGATTGCCCCAGGGCCACGTGATTTCCCTGGGGGCCCACGTGATTGCCCCAGGGGGGCCCACGTGATTTCCCCTGGGGCCACGTGATTGCCCCAGGGGGCCCACGTGATTTCCCCTGGGGGCCCACGTGATTTCCCGTGGGGGCCCACGTGATTGCTCCTGGGGGCCCACGTGATTTCCCCTGGGGGCCCACGTGATTTCCCGTGGGGGCCCACGTGATTTCCCCTGGGGGCCACGTGATTTCCCACGTGATTGCCCATGGGGGCCCACGTGATTTCCCATGGGGCCCACGTGATTGGGGGCCCACGTGTGTGATTCCCTTGGGGGGGCACCCCGGGCCCACGTGATTGCCCCTGGGGCCCACAGGCCCACGTGATTCCCCCACGTGATTGGCCCACATTGGGGGCCCACCCCTGGGGGCCCACGTGACCGGGCCCACGTGCCCCTGGGGGCCCACGTGATTTTCCCCTGGGGGCCCACGTGATTTCCCCTGGGGCCCACGTGATTTGGGGCCCACGTGATTGCCCAGGGGCCCACGTGATTTCCCTGGGGGCCACGTGATTGCCCCCCACATTTCCCCTGGGGGCCCACGTGATTTTTCCCCCCCCCACGTGATTTCCCTGGGGCCACGTGATTGCCCAGGGGGCCCACGTGATTTCCCTGGGGCCCACGTGATTGGGCCCACGTGATTCCCTGGGGGCCCACGTGATTTGGGGCCCACGTGATTGCCCCCCCACGTGATTTCCCCTGGGGCCCACGTGATTGCCCAGGGGGCCCACGTGATTTCCCCTGGGGGCCCACGTGATTGCCCCAGGGGCCCACGTGATTTCCCCGGGGCCCACGTGATTTCCCTGGGGGCCCACGTGATTGCCCTGGGGGCCCACGTGATTTCCCTGGGGCCCACGTGATTTCCCCCCACGTGAGGGGCCCACGTGATTGCCCAGGGGCCCACCCCATGGGGGCCCACGTGATTTCCCCCCACGTGATTGGGGCCCACGTGATTTCCCCACGTGATTGCCCCTGGGGGCCCACGTGATTTCCCCCCACGTGGGGGCCCACCCTGGGGCCCACGTGATTCCCCTGGGGGCCCACCCCCCACGTGATTCCCCTGGGGGCCCACGTGATTGTGGGGCCCACGTGATTTCCCGGGGCCCACCCCCACGTGATTGCCCCTGGGGGCCACGTGCCCACGTGATTGCCCCTGGGGCCCACGTGATTTCCCCTGGGCCCACGTGATTGCCCACCCCGGGCCACGTGATTCCCCTGGGGCCACGTGATTTCCCCTGGGGCCCACGTGATTGCCCCAGGGGCCCACGTGATTTGGGGGCCACGTGATTTCCCCGGGGGCCCACGTGATTGCCCCAGGGGATTTCCCTGGGGCCCACGTGATTTTCCCCTGGGGCCCACGTGATTGCCCCAGGGGCCCACGTGATTTTCCCTGGGGCCCACGTGATTGCCCCAGGGGCCCACGTGATTTCCCCTGGGGCCCACGTGATTTCCCTGGGGCCCACGTGATTGCCCCGGGGCCCACGTGATTTTGGGGGCCACGTGATTGCCCCTGGGGGCCCACGTGATTTCCCCTGGCCCACGTGGGGCCCACGTGATTGCCCAGGGGCCCACGTGATTTCCCCTGGGGCCACGTGATTTCCCCTGGGGCCACGTGATTTGGGGCCCACGTGATTGCCCAGGGGCCACGTGATTCCCCTGGGGGCCCACGTGATTACCCCTGGGGGCCACGTGATTTCCCCTGGGGGCCCACGTGATTTCCCCTGGGGGCCCACGTGATTGCCCCTGGGGGCCCACGTGATTTCCCTGGGGCCACGTGATTGCCCCAGGGGGCCACGTGATTTCCCCTGGGGGCCCACGTGATTTCCCCTGGGCCCACGTGATTTCCCCTGGGGGCCCACGTGATTTCCCCTGGGGGCCCACGTGATTGCCCCAGGGGCCACGTGATTCCCCTGGGGGCCCACGTGATTGCCCCAGGGGCCACGTGATTTCCCCTGGGGGCCACGTGATTGCCCCCAGGGGGCCACGTGATTTCCCTGGGGGCCCACGTGATT
>NW_017204019.1:0-5808 GCF_001704415.2 Capra hircus | reverse complement strand
ACACACAGCCCTGACTCTGCAATTGAGGCCTCAGAGAAGCCCTGCAGCTCTGATGTCTGAGAAGCAAAACACTTGCTGCAAAGAGAGGCCTGAAAACACACTCTCTGCTGGAATGACTTTCCTTCCTCTAACGGAAGATAGTTTTCCCAGTCTCCTGCTTCCTGAATGTCACACAGCTGGAAATGCGCCTGCTTGGAGGGTCGTGATTCAGTGGCAATGACCCCTGAGGCCCTTTGCCCAGGGAGGGCTCCCACACTCACAGGCAAATCAAAGCAACTTCCAAGTGGAGTCAGCTCTTCACATCAAGTGGCCAAAGTATTTGGACTTTCAGGTTCAGTATTAGTCCTTCCAATGTATATTCAGACCTGATTTCCTTTAGGATGGAGTGGTTGCGTCTCCTGTAGTCTAAGCGACCTACAAGCATCTTCTCCAAACACCACAGTTCAAAAGCATCCAATTTTCAGCTGTCACTTTCTTTATAGTACATCTTTCATATCCATCCATGACATATGGAAAAACCATAGCCTTGACTGGATGGATCTTTGTTGGCAAAGCAACGTCTCGGCTTTTTAATATGCTGTCTAGTTTGGTCATCACTTTTCTTCCAAGTCATAAATACGTTTTAAGTTCATGGAGGCCAGACATCACCTGCAGTGATTTCCAAGCCCCCCAAAATAGTCTGCTGCTGTTTCCAATGTTTTCCCATCTATTTGCCATGAAGTGATGAGACTGGATGCAATGATTTTTAGTTTTCTGAATGCTGAGCTTTAAGCTAACTTTTTCACTCTCCTCTTTCACTTTCATCAGGAGACTCTTTAGTTTCTTCACTTTCTTGCCATAAGGTGGTGTCATCTGCATATCTGAGATTCTTGATATTTCTCCCAGCAATCTGGATTCCAGCGTGTGCTTCCTCCAGCCCAGTGTTTCTCATGATGTACTCTGCATATAAGTTAAATAAGCAGGGTGACAATACACTGCCTTGACATATTCCTTTTTCCTATTTAGAACCAGTCTGTTGTTCCATGTCCAGTTCGAACTGTTTCTTCCTGACCTGCATACAGGTTTCTCAAGAGACAGGTCAGGTGGTCTGGTATTCCCATCTCTTTCAGAATTTTCCCCAGTTTATTGTGATCCACACAGTCAAAGGCTTTGGCATAGTCAATAAAGCAGAAATAGATGTCTTTTTTTCTGGAACTCTCTTGCTTTTTCAATGATCCAGTGGATGTTGGCAGTTTGATCTCTGGTTTCTCTGCATGTTTTAAATCCCTCTTGAACATTTGGAAGTTCACAGTTCATGTGAACTTGGAGAATTTTGAGCATTACTTTACTAGTGTGTGAGATGAGTGCAATTGTGCAGCAGCTTGAATTTCTTTGTCATTGCCTTTCTTTGGGATTGGAATGAAAACTGACCTAATGACTAGATGTTTTCAATTGCATATGCTGAAAGAACTGGCTGTGCAGTTTTGAAGAAAAAAAAATCATTTTAACCCATTTTCTCTGAAGTGCAAGGCATATCATGGCCATCCCTGAATCATAAAGTCACCTTTTCTTTATGTAGTCATAGTTTCATGCCTAAATTATTAGGCCAACTCGTGCTCAAATGGACTCTGATGTCAGGGGCAGATCAACTAATAAAAAGCTTGGATTGTCCCTCTGGAGGAAAGTGAGATCTTGGTCCCACGAGAAGAATCTGAAGGGTTAAGGGAACTTGCAAGAGTGGGGAAAGCTTAGTCCATCCTACATGTACCAAAATCTTAAATAAGGCTTATTTACTTTACCGAAGTAAAAAAACAGATGATGAAAACAATTATAAATCAATGAAAGGTAAAGAAATCCATAGTCTGTTATCAAAAATTGCATTCTAAGAAAACTTTGTTCTCTTAACCTAGAGAGGAGACTAAATTCCATCTGGTACCAGCTTACCAGAAGACAAACAAACAAACAAACAAACAAATTATCGGTAAGCTTAAAAAAAGTATATTCCATATATCTTGAAGTAGCAGTATTTCTGCAAAGGCATCAGTGTGAAACCATAGAGGACATGGTTAAAACCTGATTAAATAGAAATTGACAATGTAATCTGGTCACTGCTGCGACTTGAAATGCTTTAATATGATAACTGGAATTATAACTGACAGCATTTGACCAGGACATATCAGATTTTCACGGATGTCAGATAATTTCTAGGATATCTATATTAGGAACTGAAGGAATCTTTGAACCTAGGAAAGAAAACAACAGTCTCAAAGGCCCTTGCTGAATCATCTATCAGCAAGGAATGTCTTTGCAAGGATCGCAAAGTGAAGGGAAAATACACCGACCTGCCTCTGCAACTTGTCCTCTGAGCAGATCTGGAGGTCTCCCTTTGTATAAGCTAACCTGTTCCTTCCAAATAGAGGTTTGCAACACAAAACAAGTGGCCGCCTATTCTTCCCGAAGGAGGCTCTCTTTCCCCACATCCTGCGAACTCCCTTTCCCAGCCTCCTGGAAAAGCGCTTCTTGCAGTTCCTTTCAGAAAATCCTATGGACGGAGAAGCCTGGTAGGCTGCAGTCCGTGGGGTCGCTGAGGGTCGGACACGACTGAGCGACTGCACTTTCATTTTCACTTTCATGCATTGGAGAAGGCAATGGCAACCCACTTACTGTTCTTGCCTGGAGAATCCCAGGGACGGGGGAGCCTAGTGGGCTACCGTCTATGGCGTCGCACAGAGTCGAACACGACTGAAGCAACTTAGCAGCAGCAGCAGCAGCAGTTCCTTTCTTAGGGGCAGTTATCCCTGAGATTGGGACCTGGAAAGCAGAGCCACCTCCACACACACGTCTTTTCTGTCCCCTTTCCTCTGGAGGAGAGCTCTAGTGAGCCTAGGTCTGTCAGGAAAATTCTTGGCTTTGACGGGATCCCACCCGTGTGTGAACCTGCATACCCGACCTAGGGGCCACAGGCACCTGTTTTGCTCGAGTGGGTCCTGGAGGGGTGCAGCATAGCAAGAGCTTAAAAATCCATCCAATTTGTCTTTTTTTTTTTTACCTCGGGAGAGAACGAGTTTGCTCCACCTCCACCCTTTGGCAGTGTGGAGGGAAGAGGGCACCACCCTCTCCCAAAGGGACATAGGGCCTACCAGGAGAGAAAGGCCCCTTGAGGAGCTGAGCCCAGGTAGGCAGCCAGTGATGTCAAGCACACTCCCGCTGCTTGCTTCTTCATGGGCACTCCCACGATCTGCTAGGAATGTCTTTGCAAGGATCTCAAAGGGAAGGGGAGATACATGGCCCTGTCTCTGGAACTTCAGTCCTCTGAGCAGATCTGGAGGTCTTGAGTTGTATAAGCAAACCTGTTCCTTCCAAATAGAGGCTTGCAAACACACCCCCGGTGGTTGCCTCTTCTTCCCCGAAGAAGTCTTTCTTTCCCCACATGCTGCGAACTCCCTGTCCCAACCTCCAAGAATAGCGCTTCTTGCCATTCCTTTCTTAGAGGCAGTTATCCCTGAGCTTGGGGCCGTAGGGACTAGCCCCACACTCACAGGGAAAGGCAAAGACTCCTCCATACATCTCCTCTATCCCCTTTGCTCTGGAGGAGAGCTCTAGTGAGCCTAGGTCTTTCAGGAAAATTCTTGGCTTGGACAGGATCTCACCCTGTTTGTGAACCTGCATACCCAACCAGGGGCCACAGAGCACCTGTTTCAGTAAAGTGGGCCCTGAAAGGGTGCAGCCTAGCAAGAGCTTGAAAATCCATTCAATTGCTGTTTTTGTACCTCTGACAGAGCGAGCTTGGCTCCACCCTTTGGCAGTGAGGAGAAAAGAGGCATGACACCCTCCCCAAGGGGACATGGGGCCTACTTCGAGAGGAAAGGCCCCTTGTGGAGCTGAGGCCAGGAAGGCACACAGTCGTGTCAAACACACTCCCACTGCTTGCTTCTTCAGGGGCACTCCCGCTATCAGCTAGGAATGTCTTTGCAATGATCACAAAGGGAAGGGGAGATACAGGGCCCTGCTTCTGGACCTCCGGTGCTCTGAGCAAATCTCGAGGTCTCCCGTTGTTGGTCAAGGTCAATCAAGTTCAAGTTCAAGTTCAAGTTCAAGTTCAAGTTCAAGTCAAGGTCAAGTTCAAGTTCAAGTTCAAGTTCAAGTTCAAGTTCAAGTCAAGTTCAAAGTCAAGGTCAAGGTCAAGGTCAAGTCAAGTCAAGTTTCAAGGTCAAGTCAAGACAAGTCAAGTTTCAAGTTCAAGGTCAAGTTCAAGTTCAAGTTCAAGTTCAAGTTCAAGTTCAAGTTCAAGTTCAAGTTCAAGTCAAGGTCAAGTTCAAGTTCAAGTTCAATCAAGGTCAAGTCAAGTCAAGTTCAAGTTCAAGTTTCAAGTTCAAGTCAAGTTCAAGTTCAAGTTCAAGGTTCAAGTTCAAGTTCAAGTCAAGTTCAAGTTCAAGGTCAAGCAAGTTCAAGTCAAGGTCAAGTCAAGTTCAAGGTCAAGTTCAAGTCAAGTCAAGTCAATCAAGTTCAAGTTCAAGGCAGGGCAAGGCCAAGCCCAAGACCAAGGCAAGGGCAACGGCAACGCCAAGGGCAAGGCCAAGGCCCAGGCCAAGGCAAAGGCCAAGGCCACCAAAGCGACGCCCAAACCCCGTAACGCCTGACAAAAGGCAGAAGCCACTAGGCCCCTGTGCAGAGGAAGCCACTGAAGGCAGCAAGGCCACAGAGCTCCCCGACTCCCATTCCCACATGAAGATGTGAGGATAAAGGGCCTCATCCCAGCAAAGCACCCGCTCCCACCACCCCCAACCCCGGCCCCCGCCCCCCGCAGCACGCCCCCTGAAACAACACTGTCTTCCCAGAAAAGAGAACGGAGAAGCCATGTGTGTGCCAAAGGAGCAAGATGAACGAACGATGCCACGCCCTCCGAATTTGGGCACACCTGACGCCTCGGAACCCCGGGCCTGGCCGATGGGTCCCAGCCGTTCTCGGGTGGGAGGGGGTCAACACATTGGCCGAGAGCCCTTGCCCAGGCCACCCGCAAATCCCCTGAGATGTGATCCGACCACAGGGACCGAGGGCAAACGTACCGCTTGAGGTGCTGGAGGAGCCGGACGAAGCCATGGTGGGAGAGGCACACGGGCACGCTGCAGACTGCTGGCCGAGTGGGCGGGGACCCAGCAGCTCAGGACTCTGGAGAACGGGAGGCGTCTCCGCCACCATTGACGTCAATAGGGTTTGGGTGGGTAGATGGAGGGGGCCGCCCCTGGCCTCTTTCCAAGCAGAGACCCTGGACGGAGTCCCGTGGAGCGAGTGGGCTTTTCCCGGGCACGGCTGTGCCCTGGACCGCCAAGATCCCCGTTGGGGTGGGCGGGCAGTTCGGGGGCTTTGGTTTGTGGCCCTCCCTCGCAGCGGGGGGTGGGTTCAACCCCGAGTGGATCAATCAGGGGCCCTCAGCAGTGCCAAGGGAACTCACCGCCCAGGAAACGCCCCTAGGTCCCTTTGAATTGGCCACCAACGCCCCCTTTCCCAGCCTGCCTTGCTCTGAGATTTCCCGCCTTTTCACATTCCACAGGTCCCTGGTCCTCGACTGTCCCCCGCTGGCTCCTCCGAGGCATTCCGGGACACCAGACGCTCTCTCCAGCGCCTCCACCTAGATCCCTCGCTGTCCTCGCCTCCGTTTCCCCCATGCCCCCTCCCCAACTCCTCCGTGGGCTCTTGGCATCCTTTCCCTACAGCAGTCCCAGAGTGCCACCCCCGAGGGCTTTGAGTTGCCTGGAGCCCAAGGCTCCGGCCAGAGACCTGAGGGGCCAGCGTCTGGACTGGCAGCTAATGCCATTTGGGCTTTTCTCA
>NW_017204018.1:0-5808 GCF_001704415.2 Capra hircus | reverse complement strand
GGTGGAAACGGGCCTCCTCTGGATGTGGGCGGGACTCTCGTGCTTCCTCTCGAGTGGAGACGTGTATGTCGGGGAACTTCTTGAGTTGCAGCAAGGGTGTGAAGGACCCTTTGGAAGTTCCAGAATGTTAGGTGTGATTAGCCTCGAACGCCTCAGGAAATGGGCCTCATCTCGCCTGGATGGGAGAACCTCCTGGATTTTCTCGATTTGCGGCAGGTGCTCTCGACTTACGACGGGGACCTCAGGGACCCGTTCTGGCGCCTCAGGAAAGGCCAGTCCCATGTGAGTTGCTCGGGGGCCTCTCGGGATTCCTCTCCCCGTTGATGCGGGCCTAAGATCTTGTGTGGAGTCGTGCTGTAACCTGAGGATTCCTCTCCAGTGCTGACATTGATCTTGGTGTACTTCTGGAGTCTCCCCAGTGCAGTCAGTCCTCTACTCGAGTGGGGGCATGCACGTGCGCTTTTCCTCCCGAGCTGTAGCAGCAGTGTCACGCTTCCCTTCGCGTGGATCAACGGATCTGTGGCTTTCCTTCGAGGCTTTCCCAAGAGGCTTTTCCACGAGGCTTTCCCACAGGGTTGTCCCACGTGCCACCGTGGTGTGAGTCGATCCTCGGCTTGAAAGTCGAGGCAGTGCATGGAAAACAGGTTTCCCTGGAATGGACTGAGACATCCAGGGGACTCTGGGAATGGTGGCACGACCTGGAGTTCCTCTCGCCTTTCCTGAGGAGAGCGCCTTCTCTTGAGATGTGACGGGAACACCGGGTATTCTATCCCGATCACGCAGGGAAAGGATCCCTCCTCTCGAGCTAGGAGGCGGAAACGGGGCTCCTCTGGATGTGGGCGGGACTCTCGTGCTTCCTCTCGAGTGGAGAAGGGTATGTGGGGGGAACTTGTTGAGTTGCAGCAAGGGTGTGAAGGACCCTTTGGAAGTTCCAGATGTTAGGTGTGATTAGCCTCGAGACGCCTCAGGGGAAATGGGCCTCATCTCGCCTGGAGGGGAACCTCCTGGATTTTCTCGTGTTGTGGCAGGTGCTCTCGACTTACGACTGGGACCTCAGGGACCCGCTCTGGTGGCCTCAGGAAAGGCCAGTACCCATGCAGTTGCTCGGGGGCCTCTCGGGATTCCTCTCCCATCGATGCCGGGGCCTGAGACCTTGTGTGGAGTCTGTGCCGGAACCTGAGGATTCCTCTCCAGTGCTGATATGGATCTTGGGTTCTTCTGGTGTCTCCCAGGGGAGTCATTCCTCGTCGCGAGAGGGGACATGCACGTGTGTTTTCCTCCTGAGCTGTAGCAGCAGTGTCTCGCTTCCCTTCGCGTGGATCATGGGATCTGTGGCTTTCCCTCGAGGCTTTCCCAGGAGACTTTCCCACCAGGCTTTCCCAAAGGGCTGTCCCACATGCCACCGTAGTGTGAGTCTATCCTCAGCTTGGAAGTCGAGGCAGTGCAGGGAAAACAGGTTTCCGTGGAATGGAATGAGACATCTGGGGGAGTGTGGGAACGGTGGCACAAACCTGGAGTTCTTCTCGCGTTTCAAGTGGTGAGCGCCTCCTCTTGAGATGCGACAAGAACGCCGGGAATTCTTTCCCGACCACGCAGGGAAAGGATCACTCCTCTAGAGCTATGAGGCGGAAACGGGGCTCCTCTGGATGTGGGCGGGACTCTCGTCCTTCTTCTCGAGTGGAGTCGGGTATGTCGGGGAACTTCTTGCGTTGCAGCAAGGGTGTTAAGGATCCTTGGGAAATTCCAGCGTTTAGGTGTGATTAGCCTCGAGGAGCCTCATCCGAAAAGGGCCTCATCTCGCCTGGAGGGGAGAACCTCCTGGATTTTCAAGAGTTACGGCCGGTGCTCTCGACTTACCACGGGGACCTCAGGGACCCGCTCTGGTGGCCTCAGGAAAGGCCAGTCCCCAGGCCAGTTGCTCCGGGGCCTCTCGGGATTCTTCTCCCGTCGATGCCGGGGCCTAAGACCTTGTGTGGACTCGGTGCCGGAACCTGAGGATTCCTCTCCAGTGCTGACATGGATCTTGGGGTACTGCCGGAGTCTCCCCAGGGGAGTCACTCGTCGTCTCGAGTGGCGGCATGCACGTGCGCTTTCCTTCCGAGCTGTAGCATCAGTGTCACGCTTCCCATCGAGTGGATCAAGGGATCACTAGGTTTCCCTGGAGGCTTTCCCACGAGGTTTTCCCACGAGGCTTTCCCACAGGGCTGTCCCACGTGCCACCGTTGTGTGAGTCGATCCTCGGCTTGAAAGTCAATGCAGTGCAGGGAAAACAGGTTTCCCTGGATTGGACGGAGACCTCTGGGAGACTCTGGGAATGGTGGCACGACCCTGGAATTACTTTCGCATTTCCTGTGGAGAGCGCCTCCTCTTGAGTTGCGACGGGAACGCCGGGAATTCTTTCCCGACCACGCAGGGAAAGGATCCCTCCTCTCAAGCTAGGAAGCGGAAACGGGGCTCCTCTGGATGTGGGCGGAACTCTCGTGCTTCCTCTCGAGTGGAGTCGGGTATGTCGGGGAACTTCTTGAGTTGCAGCAAGGGTGTGAAGGACCCTTTGGAAGTTCCAGAGGTTAGGTTTGATTAGCCTCGAGACGCCTCAGCGGAAATGGGCCTCGTCTCGCCTGGAGGGGAGAACCTCCTGAATTTTCTCGAGTTACGGCAGGTGCTCTCGACTTATGACGGGGACTTCAGGGACCCGCTCTGGTGACCTCAGGAAAGGCCAGTCCCCATGCGAGTTGCTCGGGGCCTCTCGGGATTCCTCGCCCGTCTATGCCGGGGCCTAAGATTCTGTGTGGAGTCGGTGCCGGAACCTGAGCATTCCTCACCAGTGCCGACATGGATCTTGGGGTACTTCTGGAGTCTCCCCAGTGGAGTCAGTCCTCGTCTCGAGTGGGGGCATGCACCTGCGCTTTCCTCCCGAGCTGTAGCAGCACTGTCACCCTTCCCTTCGCGTGGATCAAGGGACCAGGGGCTTTCCCTTGAGGCTTTCCACGAGGCTTTCCCAAGAGGCTTTCACACAGAGCTCTCCCACGTGCCACCGTGGTGTGAGTCGATCCTCGGTTTGAAAGTCGAGGCAGTGCAGGGAAAAAAGTATTCCCTGGAATGGACTGAGACATCTGGGGGACTCTGGGAATGGTGGAACGACCCTGGAGTTCCTCTCGCCTTTCCTGTGGAGAGCGCCTCCTCTTGAGATGCGACGGAAAAGCCGGCAATTCTTTCCCGAGCACGCAGTGAACGGATCCCTCCTCTCGAGCTAGGAGGCGGAAACGGCGCTCCTCTGGATGTGGGCGAGATTCTCGTGCTTCCTCTCGAGTGGAGACGGTATGTCAGGGAACTTCTTGAGTTGCAGCAAGGGTGTGAAGGACCCTTTGGAAGTTCCAGAGGTTAGGTGTGAACACCCTTGAGACGCCTCAGCGGAAATGGGCCTCATCTCGCCTGGAGGGGAGAACCTCCTGGATTTTCTCGAGTTGCGGCGGGTGCTCTCGTCTTACGACGGGGACGACAGGGACCCTCTCTGGTGGCCTCAAGGCCAGTCCCCATGCGAGTTGCATGGGGCCTCTCGGGATTCCTCTCCCGTCGATGCTGGGGCCTAAGACCTTGTGTGGAGTCAGTGCCGGAAACTGAGGATTCCTGTGCAGTGCAGACATGGATCTTGGGTACTTCTGGAGTCTCCCCAGGGGAGTCAGTCCTCGTCTCGAGTGGGGGCATGCACGTGCGCTTTCCTCCTGAGCTGTAGCAGCAGTGTCGCGCTTCCCTTCGCATGGATCAAGGGATCTGTGGCTTTCCCTCGAGGCATTCCCACGAGGCTTCCCAAAGAGGCTTTCCCACGAGGCTTTCCACAGGGCTGTCCCACGTGCCACCGTGGTGAGAGTCGATCCTCGGCTTGAAAGTCGAGGCAGTGCAGGGAAAACAGATTTCCCTGGAATGGACGGAGACATCTGGTTGACTCTGGGAATGGTGGCACGACCCTGGAGTTCCTCTCGCCTTTCCTGTGGAGAGCGCCTTCTCTTGAGATGGAACGGGAACGCCGGGAATACTTTCCCGACCTCGCAGGGAAAGGATCCCTCCTCTCTAGCTAGGAGATGGAAACGGGGCTCCTCTGGATGTGGCCGGGACTCTCGTGCTTCCTCTCGAGTGGAGACGGGAATGTCGGGGAACTTCTTGAGTTGCAGCAAGGGTGTGAAGGACCCTTTGGAAGTTCCAGAGTTTAGGTGTGAATAGCCTCGAGGCGCCTCGGCGGAATGGGCCTCATCTCGCCTGGAGGGGAGAACCTGGATTTTCTCGAGTTGCGGCATGTGCTCTCGACTTACGAAGGGGACCTCAGGGACCCGCTCTGGTGGCCTCAGGAAAGGCCAGTCCCCATGGGAGTTGCTCATGGGCCTCCGGGATTCCTCTCCCGTTGATGCCAGGGCCTATGATCTTGTGTGGATCGGTGCCGGAACCTGAGGATTCCTCTCCAGTGCTGACATGGATCTTGGTGTAATTCTGGAGTCTCCCCCAGTGAAGTCAGTCCTCGTCACGAGTGGGGGCTTGCACGTGCGCTTTCCTCCCGAGCTGTAGCAGCAGTTTCGCGCTTCCCTTTGCGTGGATCAAGGGATCTGTGGATTTCCCTCCAGGCTTTCCCAGTAGGCTTTCCCACGAGGCTTTCCCACGTGGCTTTCCCACAGGGCTGTTCCACGAGTCACCGTGTTGTGTGTCGATCCTAGGCTAGAAAGTCGAGGCAGTGCAGGAGAAACAGGTTTCCATGGAATGGACTGAGATATCTGGGGGCCTCTGGAATGGGTGCACGAATCTGGAGTTCCTCTCGCCTTTCCTGTGGAGAGCGCCTCCTCTTGAGATGAGACGTGAACTCCGGGAATACTTGACCGACCACTCAGTGAAAGGATCCCTCCTCTCGAGCTAGGAGGCAGTAACGGGGGCTCCTCTGGATGTGGGCGGGACTCTCGGGCTTCCTCTCGAGTGGAGACGGGTATATGGGGAGCTTCTTGAGTTGCAGCAAGGGTGTGAAGGACCCTTTGGAAGTTCCAGAGGTTAGGTGTGATTAGCCTCGAGACGCCCTCAGCGGTAATGGGGGCCTCATCTTGCTTGGAGGAGAGAACCTCCTGGATTTTCTCTCGAGTTGCGGCAGGGTGCTCTCGACTTATGAAGGGGACCTCAGGGACCCGCTCTGGTGGACTCAGGAAAGGCCAGTCCACATGCGCGTTGCTCAGGGGCCTCTCGGATTCCTCTCCGTCGATGCCGGGGCCTACGACCTTGTGTGATTTCGGTGCCGGGAACTTGAGGATTCCTCTCCAGTGCTGACATGGATCTTGGGGTACTTCTGGAGTCTCCCCAGGGGAGTCAGTCGTAGTCTCTAGTGGGGCATGCACGTGGGATTTCCTCCAGAGCTGTAGCAGCAGTGTCACGCTTCCCTTCGCGTGTATCAAGGGATCTGTGGCTTTCCCTAGAGACTTTCCCACGAGGCATTCCCATGGGGCTTTCCCACGAGGCTTTCCCACAGGGCTGTCCCGTGCCACCGTGGTGTGAGTCGATCCTCGGCTAGAAAGTCAAGGCAGTGCAGGGAAACAGGTTTCGCCTGGAATGGACTGAGACATCTGGGGGACTCTGCGAATGGTGACACGACCTTGAGTTCCTCTCGCCTTTCCTGTGGAGAGCGCCTCATCTTGAGATGCGACGGGAATGCCGGGAATTCATTCGCCAACCACACAGGGAAAGGATCCCTCCTCTCGACTACGAGGCGGACACGGGGATCCTCTGGATGTGAGCGGAGCTCTTGTGCTTTCTCTCGAGTGGAGACGGGTATGTCGTGAA
>NW_017204017.1:0-5809 GCF_001704415.2 Capra hircus | reverse complement strand
CCCTTTGGAAGTTCAGATGTTAGATGTGATTAGCCTCGAGACGCCTCTGTGGAAATGGGCCTCATCTCGCGGGGAAGGGAGAACCTCCTGGATTTCCTCGAGTTGCGCCAGGTGCTCTCGACTCACCCGGGTACCTCAGGACCCGCTCTGGGGGACTCAGGAAGGGCCAGTCCCCATGCGAGTTGCTCGGGGGCTCTCGGGATTCGCTCCCCGTCGTTGCCGGGGACTAAGATCTTGTTTGGAGTTGGTGCCGGAACCTGATGATTCCTCTCCAGTGCTGACATGGATCTTGGGGTACGTCTGGAGTCTCCCCATTGGAGTCAGTAGTCCTTCTCGAGTGGGGGCATGCAGGTTCGCTTTCCTCCCGAGCTCTAGCAGCAGTGTCACTCTTCCCTTGGCGTGGATCAAGGGATCAGGGGCATTCCTCGAGGCTTCCCACGAGGCTTTCCCAGAGGCTTTCCACAGGGCTGTCCCACTTACCACTGTGGTGTGAGTCAATCCTCGCTTGAAAGTCGAGGCAGTGGAGGGAAAACAGGTTTCCCTGGAATGGACAGAGACATCTGGGGGACTCTGGGAATGGTGGCACGACCCTGGAGTTCCTCTCGCCTTTCCTGTGGAGAGTGCCTCCTCTTGAAATGCGACGGGAACGCGGGAATTCTTTCCCCCACCACGCAGGAAAGGTCCCTCCTCTCGAGAAGGAGGCGGAAACGGGGCACCTCTGGATGTGGGCGAACTTTCGTGCTTCCTCTCGGGTGGAGATGGGTATGTCGGGAACTTCTTGAGTTGCAACAAGGGTGTGAAGAACCCTTTGGAAGTTGCAGAGTTTAGGTGTGATTAGCCTCGAGACCCATCAGCGGAAATGGGCCTCATCTCGCCTGGAGGGGAGAACCTCCTGGATTTTCTCGAGTTGTGGCAGGTGCTCTCGACTTATGACGGGGACCTCAGGGACCCGCTCTGGTGGCCTCAGGAAAGGCCAGTCCCCATCGAGTTGCTCAGGGCCTCTCGGGATTCCTCTCCCGTCGATCCGGGACCTAAGACCTTGTGTGGAGTCGGTGCCGGAACCTGAGAATACCTCTCCAGTGCCGCCATGGATCTTGGGGTACTTCTGTAGTCTCCCCAGGGGAGTCAGTCCTCGTCTCGAGTGGGGCATGCACGTGCGCTTTCCTCCCGAGCTCTAGCAGCAGTGTCGCGCTTCCTTTCGCTGGATCAAGGCATCTGTGCCTTTCGCTCCAGGCTTTCCCACGAGGATTTCCCACGAGGCTTTCCCACAGGGCTGTCCCACGTGACACCGTGGTGTGAGTCGATCCTCGGCTTGAAAGTCGAGGCAGTGCAGGGAAAACAGGTTTCCCTGGAATGGACTGAGACATCTGGGGGACTCTGGAATGGTGGAATGACCCTGGAGTTCCTCTCGCCTTTCCTGTGGAGAGCGCCTCCTCTTGAGATGCGACGGGAACGCCGGGATTCTTTCCCGACCACGCAGGGAAAGGATCCCTCCTCTCAAGCTAGGAGGTGGAAACGGGGCTCCTCTGGATGTGGGCGGGACTCTCGTGCTTCCTCTCGAGTGGAGACGGGAATGTCGGGGAACTTCTTGAGTTGCAGCAAGGTGTGAAGGACCCTTTGGAAGTTCCAGAGGTTAGGTGTGATTAGCCTCAGGACGCTCAGCGGAAATGGGCCTCATTCTCCTGGAGGGGAGAACTCCTGGATTTTCTCGAGTTGCGGCAGGTGCTCTCGACTTAGGAAGGGGACCTCAGGGACCGGCTCTGGTGGCCTCAGGAAAGGCCAGTCCCCATGCGAGTTGCTCGGGGGCCTCTTGGGTTTCCTCTCCGTCGATGCCGGGCTAAGACCTTGTGTGGAGTCGGTGCTGAAACCTGAGGATTCCTCTCCAGTGCTGACATGGATCTTGGGGTACTTCTGGAGTCTCCCCAGGGGAGTCAGTCCTCGTCTCGAGTGGGGGCATGCACATGCTTTCCTCCCGAGCTGTAGCAGCAGTGTCACGCTTCCCTTCGCGTGGATCAAGGGATCTGTGGCTTTCCCTCGAGGCTTTCCAGGCTTTCACGATGCTTTCCCACGAGGCTTTCCCACAGGGATGTCCCACGTGCCACCGTGGCGTTGGATCCTCGGCTTGAAAGCCAAGGCAGTGCAGGGAAAAAGGTTTCCCTGGAATGGACTGAGACATCTGGGGACTCTGGAATTTGGCACGACCCTGGAGTCCTCTCGCCTTTCCTGTGGGAGCGCCTCCTCTTGAGATGCGACGGGAACGCCGGGAATTCTTTCCCGAACACGCAGGGAAAGGATCCCTCCTCTCAAGCTAGGAGGTGGAAACGGGGCTCCTCTGGATGTGGGCGGGACTCTCGTGCTTCCTCTCGAGTGGAGACGGGTATGTCGGGAACTTCTTGAGTTGCAGCAAGGGTGTGAAGGACCCTTTGGAAGTTCCAGATGTTATTAGCTCGAGACGCCTCAGCGGAAATGGGCCTCATCTCGCCTGGAGGGGAGAACCTCCTGGATTTTCTCGAGTTGCGGCAGGTGCTCTCGACTTACTACGGGGACCTCAGGGACCCGCTCTGGTGGCCTCAGGAAAGGCCAGTCCCCATGCGAGTTGCACGAGGGCCTCTCGGGATTCCTCTCCGTCGATGCCGGGGCCTAAGATCTTGTCTGGAGCAGGTGCCAAACCAGAGCATTCCTCTCCAGTGCTGACATGGATCTTGGGGTACTTCTGGAGTCTCCCAGGGGAGTCAGTCCTCGTCTCGAGTGGGGGCATGCATGTGCGCTTTCCTCCCTAGCTGTAGCAGCAGTGTCACGCTTCCCTTCGCATGAATCAAGGGATCAGGGGCTTTCCCTCGAGGCTTTCCCACGAGGCTTTCCCACAGGGCTCTCCCACGTGCCACCGTGGTGTGAGTCGATCCTCGGCTTCAAAGTCAAGGCAGTGCACGGAAAACAGTTTCCCTGCAATGGACTGAGACATCTGGGGACTCGGGAATGGTGGCACGACCCTGGAGTTCCTCTCGCCTTTCCTGTGGAGAGCGCCTCCTCTTGAGATGCGACGGGAACGCCGGGAATTCTTTCCCACCACGCAGGAAAGGATCCCTCCTCTGAGCTAGAGGCGGAATCGGGCTCCTCTGGATGTGGGCGGGACTCTGGTGCTTCCTCTCGAGTGGAGACGGGTATGTCGGGGAACTTCTTGACTTGCAGCAAGGGTGTGAAGGACCCTTTGTAAGTTCCAGAGGTGAGTGTGATTAGACTCGAGACGCCTGAGCGGAAATGGGCCTCATCTCGCCTGGAGGGGAGAACCTCCTGGATTTTCTCGAGTTGCGGCAAGTGTTCTCAGCTAAGACGGGGAACCTCAGGGACCCGCTCTGGTGGCCTCGGAAAGGCCAGTCCCCATGCGAGTTGCACGAGGGCCTCTCCGGATTCCTCTCCGTCGATGCCAGGGCCTAAGATCTTGTGTTTAGTAGGTGCCGGAACCTGAGCTTTCCTCTCCAGTGCTGACATGGATCTTGGGTACTTCTGGAGTCTCCCCAGGGGAGTCAGTCCTCGTCTCGAGTGGGGCATGCACGTGCGCTTTCCTCCCGAGCTGTAGCAGCAGTGTCACGCTTCCCTTCTCGTGGAACAAGGGATCAGGGCTTTCCCTCAGGCTTTCCCACGAGGCTTTCCCACGAGGCTTTCCACAGGGCTGTCCCACGTGCCACCGTGTGTGAGTCGATCCTCGGCTTGAAAGTCGAGGCAGTGCAGGGAAAACAGGTTTCCCTTGAGTGGACTGAGACATCTGGGGACTCTGGGAATGGTGGCACGACCCTGGAGTTCCTCTTCCCTTTCCTGTGAGAGCACCTGCTCTTGAGATGCGACGGGAACGCCGGGAATTCTTTCCCAACACGCAGGGAAAGGATCCCTCCTCTCGAGATAGTAGGCGGAAACGGGCTCCTCTGAATGTGGGCGGGACTCTCGTGCTTCCTCTCGAGTGGAGACGGTATGTCGGGGAACTTCTTGAGTTGCAGCAAGGTGTGAAGGACCCGTTTGGAAGTTCCAGAGTTTAGGTGTGATTAGCCTCGAGACGCCACAGCGGAAATGGGCCTCATCTCGCCTGGAGGGAGAACCTCCTGGATTTTCTCGAGTTGCGGCAGGTGCTCATCCTGGATTTTCTCGAGTTTGCGGCAGGTGCTCTCGACTTACACAGGGACCTCAGGGACGCGCTCTGGTGCCTCAGGAAAGGCCAGTCCCATGCGAGTTGCTCGGGGGCCTCTCGGGATTCCTCTCCCGTCGATGCCGGGGCCTAAGACCTAGTGTGAAGTCGGTGCTGGAACCTGAGGATTCCTCTCCAGTGCTGACATGTACCTTGGGGTACTTCTGGAGTCTCCCCAGGGGAGTCAGTCCTCGTCTCGAGAGGGGGAATGCACGTGCGCTTTCCTGCCGAGCTGTAGCAGTAGTGTCGCGCTTCCTTCGCGTGGATCAAGGGATTGGTTTCCCTCGAGGCTTTCCCAGGAGGCTCCCAGGAGGCTTTCCCACGAAGCTTTCCCACAGGTCTGTCCCACGTGCCACTGTGGTGTGAGTCGATCCTCGGCTTGAAATTCGAGGCAGTGCATGGAAAACAGGTTTCCCTGGAATGGACTGAGATATCTGGGGGACTCTGGAATGGTGGCACGACCCTGGAGTTCCTCTCGCCTTTTCTGTGGAGAGCGCCTCCTCTTGAGATGGGACGGAAACGCCGGGAATTCTTTCCCGAACACGCAGGGAAAGGATCCCTCCTCTCGAGCTAGGATGCGGAAACGAGGCTCCTCTGGATGTGGCGGAACACTCGTGCTTCCTCTCGAGTGGAAAGGGTATGTCAGGGAACTTCTTGAGTTGCAGCAAGGGTGTGAAGGACACTTTGGAAGTTCCAGAGTTTTAGGTGTGATTAGCCTCGAGACGCCTCAGCGGAAATGGGACTCATCTCGCTTGAAGGGTAGAACCACCTGGATTTTCTCGAGTTGCGGCAGGTGCTCTCGACTTACGATGGGGACCCTCAGGGACCGCTCTGGTGGCCTCAGGAAAGGCCAGTCCCCATGCGAGTTTCCTCGGGGGCCTCTTGGGATTCCTCTCCGTCGATTCCGGGGCCTAAGATCTTGTGTGGAGTGGGTGCCGGACCTGAGGATTCCTCTCCAGTGCTGACATGGATCTTGGGTACTTCTGGAGTCTCCCCAGGGTAGTCAGTCCTCGACTCGAGTTGGGGCATGCACGTTTGCTTTCCTCCGAGCTGTAGGAGCAGTGTCACACTTCCCTTCGCGTGGATCAAGGGATTTGTGGCTTTCGCTCGAGGGCTTTCCCACGAGGCTTTCCCACAGGGCTGTCTCACGTGCCACCTTGGTTGAGTCGATCCTCGGCTTGAAAGTCGAGGCAGTGCAGGAAAACAGGTTTCCCTGGAATGGACTGAGACATCTGAGGGACTCTGGGAATGGTGGCACGACCCTGGAGTTCCTCTCTCGCCTTTCCTGTGGAGAGCGCCTCCTCTTGAGATGCAACGGGAACGCCGGGAATTCTTTCCCGACCACGCAGGGAAAGGATCCCTCCACTCGAGCTAGGAGGCGGAAACGGGGCTCCTCTGCATGTGGGCGGGGACTCTCGTGCTTCCTCTTGAGTGGAGACGGGTATGTCGGGGAACTTCTTGAGTTGCAGCAAGGGTGTGAAGGACCCTTTGGAAGTTCCAGAGTTAGGTGTGATTAGCCCTTGAGACACCTCAGCGGAAATGGGCCTCATCTCTCCTGGAGGGAGAACCTCCTGTATTTCCCTCGAATTGCGACAGGTGCTCTCGACTTATGCCGGGGACCTCAGGGACACG
>NW_017204016.1:0-5809 GCF_001704415.2 Capra hircus | reverse complement strand
TGGGACAGCCCTGTGGAAAAACCCTCGTGGAAAGCCTCGAGGAAAGTCACATATCCGTTGATCCACGCGACGGGAAGCGCCACATTGCTGTTACAGCTCAGGAGGAAACGCACGTGCATGCCCCACTTGAGACGAGGACTGACTCCCTTGTGGAGACTGCAGAAGTACCCAAGATCCATGTCATCACTGAAGAAGAATGCTCAGGTTCTGGCACCGACTCCACACAAGGTCTTAGGCCCCGGCATCGACTGAGAGGAATCCCGAGAGGCCCCCGAGCAGCTCGCAAGGGGACTAGCCATTCCTGAGGGAACCAGAGCGTGTCCCTGAGGTCCCGACGTAATTCGTGAGCACCAGCCGCAACTCGAGAAAATTCAGGAGGTTTCCCCAGAGGCGAGATGAGGCCCATTCCGCTGAGGCGAATCGAGGCAAATCACACCTAATATCTGGAACTTCCAAAGGGTCCTTCACACCCTTGCTGCAACTCAAGAAGTTCCCCGACATACCCGTCTCACTCGAGGGGAAGCACGAGAGTTCCCCCCACATCCAGAAGCCCCGTTTCCGCCTCCTAGCTCCAGAGGAGGAGCTTTCCCTTCGTGGTCGGGGAAAAATTCCGGCGTTCCCGTCACATCTCAGAGGAGGCGCTCTCCACAGGAAAGGCGAGAGGAACTCCAGGGTCGTGCCACCATTTCCCAGAGTCCCCCAGATGTCTCAGTCCATTCCAGGGAAACCTGTTTTCCCTGCACTGCCTCGACTTTCAAGCGAGGATCGACTCACACCACGGTGGCACGTGGGACATCCCTGTGGGAAAGCCTCGTGGGAAAGCCTCGGAAAGCCTCGTGGGAAAGCCACAGATCCCTTGATCCACTCCATGGAAAGCATGACACTGCTGCTACAGCTCGGGAGGAAGGCACACGTGCATGCCCCACTCGAGACGAGCACTGACTCCCCTGGGGATACTCAAGAGTACCAAGATCCATGTCAGCAATGGAGAGGAATCCTCAGGTTGTGGCACCGACTCCACACAAAAATCTTACGCAACCGCCATCGACGGGAGAGGAATTCCGGGAGGCCCCTGAGCAACTCGCATGGGGACTGGCCTTTTCTGAGGCCACCAGAGCGGGTCCCTGAGGTCCCCTTCGTAAGTCGAGAGCACCTGTCGCAACTCGAGAAAATCCAGGAGGTTCTCCCTCCAGGTGAGATGAGGCCCAATTCCACTTAGGCGTCTCGAGTCTAATCACAACCTAAACTCTGGAACTTCCAAAGGGTCCTTCACACCTTGCTGCAACTCAAGAAGTTCCCCGACATACCCGTCTCCACTCGAGAGGAAGCACGAGAGTTCCCCCCCACATCCAGAGGAGCCTGTTTCCGCCTCCTAGCTCCAGAGGAGGGATCCTTTCCCTTCGTGGTCGGGGAAAATTCCGGCGTTCCCATCACATCTCAAGAGGAGGCGCTCTCCACAGGAAAGGCGAGAGGATCTCCAGGGTCGTGCCACCATTCACCAGAGTCCCCCAGATGTCTCAGTCCATTCCAGGGAAACCTGTTTTCCCTGCACTGCCTCGTCTTTCAAGCCGAGGATCGACTCACACGCGGTGGCACGTGGACAGCCCTGTTGGAAAGCCTCGTTGGATATCCTCCTGGGAAAGCTTTTGGAAAAGCCACAGATCCCTTGATCCACTCCATGGAAAGCATGACACTGCTGCTACAGCTCGGGAGGAAGGCACACGTGCATGCCCCACTCGAGACGAGGACTGACTCCCCTGGGAGACTCAGAAGTACCCAGAGATCCATGTCGTCACTGGAGAGGAAACGTCAGGTTCCGGCACCGACTCCACACAAGGTCTTAGGACCGGCATCGACGGAAGAGGAATCCCGAGAGGCCCCCGAGCAACTCGCATGGGGACTGGCCTTTCCTGAGGCCACCAGAGCGGGTCCCTGAGGTCCCCGTCATAAGTCGAGAGCACCTGCCGCAACTCGAGAAAATCCAGGAGGTTCTCCCCTCCAGGCGAGATGAGGCCCATTTCCGCTGAGGCTTCTCGTGGTTAATCACACCTAACCTCTGGAACTTCCAAAGGGTCCTTCACACCCTTGCTGCAACTCAAGAAGTTCCCCGACATACCCGTCTCCAATCGAGAGAAGCACGAGACACCCGCCCACATCCAGAGGAGCCCGTTTCCGCCTACTAGCTCGAGAGGAGGGATCCTTCCCCTGCGTGGTCGGGATAGATTTCCCAGTGTTCCGTCGCATCTAAAGAGGAGGTGCTCTCCACAGGAAAGGCGAGAGGAACTCCAGGGTCGTGCCACCATTCGGAGAGTCCCCCAGATGTCTCAGTCCATTCCAGGAAAACTTTTTTCCCTGCACGGCCTCAACTTTCAAGCCGAGGATCGACTCACACCACGGTGGCACGTGGGACAGCCCTGTGGAAAGCCTCATGGGAAAGCCTCCTGGGAAAGCCTCGAGGGAAAGCCACAGATCCCTTGATCCACGCGAAGGGAAGCGTGACACTGCTGCTAAAGCTCGGGAGGAAAGCCACGTGCATGCCCCCACTCGAGACGAGGACTGACTCCCACTGGGGAGACTACAGAAGTACCCCAAGATTCATGTCAGCACTGGAGAGGAATCCTCAGTTCCCGGCACTATCTCCACATAAGGTCTTAGGCCCCGGCATCAACGTCAGAGGAATCCCGAGACGCCCCGAGCCACTCGCATGGGGACTGGCCTTTCGTGACGCCACCAGAGCGAGTCCCTGAGGTCCCGGTCGTAAGTCGATAGCACCTGCCGAAACTCGAGAAAATCCAGGAGGTTCTCCCCTCCAGGCAGATGAGGCCCATTTCCCGCTCAGGCGTCTCGAGGCTAATCACATCTAACATCTGGAACTTCCAAAGGGTCCTTCACACCCTTGCTGCAACTCAAGAAGTTCCCCGACATACCCGTCTCCACTCGAGAGGAAGCACGAGAGTTCCGCCCACATCCAGAGGAGCCCCTTTTCCGCCACCTAGCTCGAGAGGAGGGATCCTTTCCCTGCCTGGTCGGGAAAGAAATCCGGGTGTTCCGTCGCATCTCAAGAGGAGCGGCTCTCCACAGGAAAGGCGAGAGGAACTCCAGGATCGTGCCACCATTCCCAGAGTCGCCCCTGATGTCTCAGTCCATTCCAGGGAAACCTGTTTTCCCTGCACTGCCTCGACTTTCAAGCCGAGGATCCACGCACACCACGGTGGCACGTGGACAGCCTGTGGGAAAGCCTCGTGGGAAAGCTCGTGGGAAATCCTCGAGGGAAAGCCGCAGATCCCTTGATCCACGCGAAGGGAAGTGTGACAGTTATGCTACATCTCTAGAGGAAATCGCACGTGCATGCCCCCACTCGAGACGAGGACTGACTCCCTCTGGGGAGACTCCCGAAGTCCCCAAGATCCATGTCAGCACTGGAGAGGAATCCTCAGGTTCCGGCACCGACTCCACACAAGATCTTAGGCCCAGGCATCGACGGAAGAGGAATCCCGAGAGGCCCCGAGCAACTCGCATGGGGACTGGCCTTTCCTGAGGCCACCAGAGCGGGTCCCTGAGGTCCCCAGTCATAAGTCGAGAGCACCTGCCGCAACTCGAGAAAATCCAGGAGGTTCTCCTCTCCAGGCGAGATGAGTCCCATTTCCGCTGAGGCTTCTCGTGGCTAATCACACCTAACCTCTGGAACTTCCAAAGGGTCCTTCACACCCTTGCTGCAACTCAAGAAGTTCCCCGACATACCCGTCTCCAATCGAGAGGAAGCACGAGAGTCCCGCCCACATCCAGAGGAGCCCCGTTTCTGCCACCTAGGCTCAAGAGGAGGGATCCTTTCCCTGCGTGGTCGGGAAAGAATTCCCGGCGTTTCCGTCGCATCTCAAGAGGAGGCGCTCTCCACAGGAAAGGCGAAAGGAACTCCAGGGTGGTGCCACCATTCCAGAGTCCCCCAGATGTCTCAGTCCATTCCAGGGAAACCAGTTTTCCCTGCACTGCCTCGACTTTGAATCCGAGGATCGACTCACACCACGGTGGCACGTGGGACAGCCCTGTGGGAAAGCCTCGTGGGAAAGCCTCGTGGGAAAGCCTCGAGGGAAAGCCACAGATCCATTGATCCTCGGGAAGGGAAGCGCGACACTGCTGCTACAGCTCGGGAGGAAAGCGCACGTGCATGCGCCCTCTCGAGAAGAGGACTGACTCCCTTGGGCAGACTCCAGAAGTACCCCAAGATCCATGTCAGCACTGGGAGAGGAATCCTCAGGTTCCGGCACCGACTCCACACAAGTTCTTAGGCCCCAGCATCGACGGGAGAGGGAATCCCGAGAGGCCCCCAAGGAACTCGCATGGGGACTGACCTTTCCTGAGGCCACCAGAGCGGGTCCCTGAGGTCCCCGTCGTAAGTCAAGAGAACCTGCTGCAACTCGACAAAATCCAGGAGGTTCTCCCCTCCAGGCGAGATGAGGCCCATTTCCACTGAGGCGTCTCGAACCTAATCACACGTAAACTCTGGAACTAATATAGGGTCCTTCACACCCTTGCTGCAACTCAAGAAGTTCCCCCACATACCCGTCTCCACTCGAGAGGAAGCACGAGAGTCCTGCCCACATCCAGAGGAGTCCCCTTTCCGCCTCCTAGCTTGAGAGGAGGGATCCTTTCCCTGCGTATTCGGGAAAGAATTCCCGGGGTTCCAGTCGCATCTCAAGATGAGGCGACCTCCACAGGAAAGGCGAGAGGAACTCCAGCGTCGTTCCACACCATTCCCAGAGTCCCCCAGATGTCTCAGTCCATTCCAGGGAAACCTGTTTTCCCTGCACTGCCTCGACTTTCAAGCCGAGGATCGACTCACACCACGGAGGCACGTGGGACAGACCTGTGGGAAAGCCTCGTGGGAAAGCCTCGTGGGAAAGCCTCGAGGGAAAAGCCTCGTGGGAAAGCCTATAGGGAAAGCCACAGATCCCTTGATCCACGCGAAGGGAAGGGTGACACTGCTGCTACAGCTCGGGAGGAAAGCGCACGTGCATGCCCCCACTCGAGACGAGGACTGACTCCACTGGGGAGACTCCAGAACTACCCCGAGATCCACGTAAGCACTGGAGAGGAATCCTCAGGTTCCGGCACTGGCTCCACACAAGATCTTAGGTCCCGGCATCGAGGAGAGGAATCCCGAGAGGCCCCGAGCAACTCGCATGGGGTCTGGCCTTTCCTGGGGCCACCAGTGCGGTTCCCTGAGGTCCCCGTAGTAAGACGAGAGCACCTGCCGTAACTCGAGAAAATCCAGCAGGTTCTCCCCTCCAGGTGAGATGAGGCCCATTTCCGCTGAGGCTTCTCGAGGCTATTCACACCTAACCTTTGGAACTTCCAACGTGTCCTTCACACCTTTGCTGCAACTCAAGAAGTTCCCCGACATACCCGTCTCCACTGGAGAGGAAACACGAGAGTCCCGCCCACATCCAGAGGAGCCCCATTTCCGCCTCCTAGCTCGAGAGAGGGATCCTTTCACTGCGTGGTCCGGGAAAGAATTTCCGGCGTTTCCGTCGCATCTCAAGATGAGGCGCTCTCCACAGGAAAGGCGAGAGGAAGTCCACGGTCGTGCCACCATTTCGAGAGTCCCCCAGATGTCTAAGTCCATTCCAGGGAACCTGTTTTCCCAGCACTGCCCGACGACTTTCAAGCGAGGATCGACTCACACCACGGTGGCACGTGGACAGCCCTGCTGGGAAAACCTCGTGGAAAAGCCCCTGATCCCTTGATCCACGCGAAGGGAAGCGTGACACTGCTGCTACAGCTCGGAGGAAAGCACCCGTGCATGGCCCCA
>NW_017204015.1:0-5809 GCF_001704415.2 Capra hircus | reverse complement strand
TGCACTGCTGCTACAGCTCGGGAGGAAAGCGCACGTGCAAGGCCCCACACGAGATGAGGACTGACTCCCCTGGGGAGACTCCAGAAGTACCCAAGATCCATGTCAGCACTGGAGAGGAATGCTCAGGTTCCGGCAGTGACTCCACACAAGATCTTAGGCCCCGGCATCGAAGGGAGAGGAATCCTGAGAGGCCCCCGAGCAACTCGCATGGGGACTGGCCTTTCCTGAGGCCACCTGAGCGGCTCCCTGAGGTTCCCAAAGTAAGTCGAGAGCACCTGCCGAAACTCGAGAAAATCCAGGAGGTTCTCCCCTCCAGGCGAGATGAGGCTCATTTCCCCAGAGGCGTCTCGAGGCTAATCACATCTAATATCTGGAACTTCCAAAGGGTCTTTCACACCCTTGCTGCAACTCAAGAAGTTCCCCGACATACCCGTCTCCACTCGAGAAGAAGCACGAGAGTTCCGCCCACATCCAGAATAGCCCGTGTCCGCCTCCTGGCTCCAGAGGAGGGATCCTTTCCCTGCGTGGTCGGGATAGAATTCCCGGCGTTCCCGTCGCATCTCAAGAGGAGGCGCTCTCCACAGGAAAGGCGAGAGGAACCCCAGGGTCGTGCCACCATTCCCAGAGTCCCCATATGTCTCAGTCCATTCCAGGGAAACCTGTTTTCCCTGCACTGCCTCGACTTTCAAGCTGAGGAACGACTCACACCACGGTGGCACGTGGACAGCCCTGTGGGAAAGCCTCGTGGGAAAGCCTCGTGGGAAAGCCTCGAGGGAAAGCCCCTGATCCCTTGATCCACGCGAAGAGAAGCGTGACACTGCTGCTAAGCTCGGGAGGAAAGCGCACGTGCATGCGCCCACTCCAGACGAGGACTGACTCCACTGGGGAGACTTCAGAAGTACCCCAAGATCCATGTCAGCACTGGAGAGGAATGCTCAGGTTCCGGCACCGACTCTACACAAGATCTTAGGCCCCGGCATAGACGGGAGAGGAATCCCGAGAGGCACCCGAGCAACTCGCATGGGGACTGGCCTTTCCTGAGGCCACCAGAGCGGGTCCCTGAGGTCCCCGTCGTAAGTCGAGAGCACCTGCCGCAACTCGAGAAAATCCAGGAGTTTCTCACCTCCAGGCGAGATGAGGCCCATTTCCGCTGAGGCGTCTCGAGGCTAATCACACCTAACCTCTGGAACTTCCAAAGGGTCCTTCACACCCTTGCTGCAACTCAAGAAGTTCCCCGACATACCCGTCTCCACTCGAGAGGAAGCACGAGAGTCCCGCCCACATCCAGAGGAGCCCCGTTTCCGCCTCCTAGCTTGAGAGGAGGGATCCTTTCCCTGCGTGGTCGGGAAAGAATTCCCGGCGTTCCCTTCGCATCTCAAGAGGAGGCACTCTCCACAGGAAAGGCGAGAGGAACTCTAGGGTCGTGCCACCATTCCCAGAGACAACCAGATGTCTCCGAACCTTCCAGGGAAACCTGTTTTCCCTGCACTGCCACGACTTTCAAGCCGAGGATCGACTCACACCACGGTGGCACGTGGGACAGCCCTGTGGGAAAGCCTCGTGGGAAAGCCTCTTGGGAAAGCCTCGTGGGAAAGCTTCGAGGGAAAGCCAAAGATCCCTTGATCCAAGCGAAGGGAATCGTGACACTGCTGCTACAGCTCGGGAGGAAAGCGCACATGCATGCCCCGACTCGAGACGTGGACTGACTCCCCTGGGGAGACTCCAGAAGTACCGCAAGATCCATGACCGCACTGGAGAGGAATCCTCAGGTTCCGGCACCGACCCCACATAAGGACTTAGGCCCCGGCATCGACAGGAGAGGAATCCCGTGAGTCCCCCGAGCAACTCACAAGGGGACTGGCCTTTCTTGAAGCCACAAGAGCGGGTCACTGAGGTCCCCGTCGTAAGTCGAGAGGACCTGCCGCAACTCGGTAAAATCCAGGAGGTTCTCCCCTGCAGGCGAGATGAGGCCCGTTTCCACTGAGGTGTCTCGAGGCTAATCACACTTGACCTCTGGAACTTCCAAAGAGTCTTTCACAGCCATGCTGCATCTCAAGAAGTTCCCCTACATACCCGTCTCCACTCAAGAGGAAGCACGAGGGTTCCGGCCACATCCAGAGGAGCTCCGTTTCCGGCTCGTAGTTCGAGAGGACGGATCCTTTCCCTGCTTGGTCTGGAAAGAATTCCCGGCATTCCCATCGCATCTCAAGAGGAGGCGCTCTCCAAAGGAAAGGGGAGAGGAACTGCAGGGTCGTGCCACCATTCCAGAGTCCCCCAGATGTCTCAATCCATTCCAGGGAAACATGTTTTCCCTGCACTGCCTCGACTTTCAAGCAAAGGATCGACTCACACCACGGTGGCACGTGGGTCAGCCCTGTGGGAAAGCCTCGTGGGAATGCCTCGTGGAAAGCCTCGAGGGAAAGCCACAGATCCCTTGATCCACGCAAAGGGAAGCGTGACACTGCTGCTACAGCTCGAGAGGAAAGCGCACGTGCATGCCCCCACTCGAGTTGAGGACTGACTCACCTGGGGAGACTCCAGAAGTACCCCAAATCCAGGTCAGCACTGGAGAGAAATCCTCAGGTTCCGGCAGCGACTCCACACAAGGATATAGGCCCCGGCATCTACGGGAGTGGAATCCCGAGAGGCCCCCGAGCAACTCGCATGGGGACTGGCCTTTCCTGAGTCCACCAGAGCGGGTCGCTGAGGTCCCCATCGTAAGTCGAGAGCACCTGCCGCAACTCGAGAAAATCCAGGAGGTTCTCCCCTCCAGGCGAGATGAGGCCCATTTCCGCTGAGGCGTCTCGAGGCTAATCACACCTAACCTCTGCAACTAACAAAGGGTCCTTCACACCCTTGTTGCAACTCAAGAAGTTGCCCGACATACCCATCTCCACTCGAGAGGAATCAGGAGAGTCCCTCCCTCATCCTAGGAGCCCCGTTTCCGCCTCCTAGCTCGAGAGCAGGGATCCTTTCCCTGCGTGGTCTGAAAAGAATTCCCGGCGTTCCCGTCGCATGTCAAGGGGAGGGGCTCTCCACAGGAAGGGCGAGATGTACTCCAGGGTCGTGCCACCATTCCCAGAGTCCCCCAGATGTCTCAGTCCATTTAGGGAAACCTGTTTTCCCTGCACTGCCTCGACTTTCAAGCCGAGGATCGACTCAAACCACGGTGGTACGTGGGACAGCCCTGTGGGAAAGCCTCGTTGGAAAGCCTCGTGGGAAAGCCTCGAGGGAAAGCCACAGATCCCTTGATCCACGCGAAGGAAAGCGCGACACTGCTGCTACAGATCGGGAGGAAAGCGCACGTGCATGCCCCCACTCGAGACGAGGACTGACTCCACTGGGGAGACTCCAGAAGTACTCAAAGATCCAAGTCAGCACTCGAGAGGAATCCTCAGGTTCCGGCACCGACTCCACAGAAGGTCTTAGGCCCCGGCATCTACGGGAGAGGAATCCGAGAGTCCCAAGAGCAACTCTCATGGGGACTGGCCTTTCATGAGGCCACCAGAACAGGTCCCTGATGTCCCCGTCGTAAGTCTAGAGCACCTGCTGCAACTCGAGAAAATACAGGAGGTTCTCCCTTCCAGGCGGCAAATGAGGCCCATTTCGCACTGGAGGCATCTCGAAGCTAAATTCACACCTAACCTCTGGAACTTCCAAATGGGTCCTTCACACCCTTGCTGCAAACTCAAGAAGTTCCCCGACATACCCGTCTCCACTCGAGAGGAAGCACGAGAGTCCCGCCCACAACCAGAGGAGCCGCGTTTCCACCTCCTTAGCGCAGAAGGAGGGATCCTTTCCCTGCGTGGTCGGGAAAGAATTCCCGGTGTTCCCGTCGCATCTCAAGAGGAGGCGCTCTCCACAGGAAAGGCGAGAGGAACTCCAGGGTAGTGCCACCATTCCCAGAGTCCCCCGGATGTCTCAGTCCATTCCAGGGAAACCTGTTTTCCCTGCACTGCCTCGACTTTCAAGCCGAGGATCGACTCACACCACGGTGGCACGTGGAACAGCCCTGTGGGAAAGCCTCGTGGGAAAGCCTCTTGGGAAAGCCTCGAGGGAAAGACACAAATCCCTTGATCCTCGGGAAGGGAAGCCTGACACTGCTGCTACAGCTCGGAGGAAATCGCACGTGCATGCCCCCACTCGAGACGAGGACTGACTCCCCTGGGGATACTCCACAAGTACCCCAAGATCCATGTCGGCACTGGAGAGGAATCCTCAGGTTCTGGCACTGAGTCCACACAAGGTCTTAACCCCAGCATCGACGAGAGAGGAATCGCGAGAGGCCCCCAAGAACTTGCATGGGGACTGGCCTTTCCTGAGGCTACCAGAGCGGGTCCCTGAGGCCCTCGTCGTAAGTCGAGAGCACCTGCCGCAACTCGAGAAAATCCAGGAGGTTCTCCCCTCCAGGCGAGATGAGGCCCGTTTCCGCTGAGGCGTCTCGAGGCTAATCACACCTAACCTCTGGAACTTCCAAAGGGTCCTTCACACCCTTGCTGCAACTCAAGAAGTTCCCCGACATACCCGTCTCCACTCGAGAGGAAGCACGAGAGTCCCTCCCCCATCCAGAGGGCCCGTTTTCCGCCTCATAGCTCGAGAGGATTGATCCTTTCCCTGCGTGGTCGGGAAAGAATTCCCGGCGTTCCCAACGCATCTCAAGAGGAGGCGCTCTCCACAGGAAAAGCGAGAGGAACTCCAGGGTCGTGCCACCATTCCCAGAGTCCCCAGATGTCTCAGTCCATTCAAGGGAAACCGGTTTCCCTGCACTGCCTCGACTTTCAAGCCGAGGATTGACTCACACCACAGTGGCACGTGGGACAGCCCTGTGGGAAAGTCTTGTGGGAAAGCCGTGAGGGAAAGCCACAGATCCCTTGATCCACGCGAAGGAAGCGTGACACTGCTGCTACAGCTCGGGAGGAAAGCGCACGTGCATGGCCCCACTCGAGATGAGGACTGACTCCCTGAGGAGACTAGAGAAGTACCCCAAGATCCATGTCAGCACTGGAGAGGAATCCTCAGGTTCCGGCACCAACTAGACACAAGGTCTTAGACCCGGAATTTACGGAGAGGAATCCCGAGAGGCCCCGAGCAACTCGCATGGGGACTGGCCTTTCCTGAGGCCACGACAGCGGGTCCCTGAGGTCCCCATCGTAAGTCGAGAGCACCTCCCGCAACTCGAGAAAATCCACGAGGTTCTCCCCTCCAGGCGAGATGAGGCCCATTTCCGCTGAGGCATCTCGAGCTAATCACACCTAACCTCTGGAACTTCCTCAGGGTCCTTCACACCCTTGCTGCAACTCAAGAAGTTCCCCGACATACCCGTCTCCACTCGAGAGGAAGCACGAGAGTCCCGCCCAAAACCATAGGAGCCCCCTTTTCCGCCTCCTAGCTCGTGAGGAGGGATCCTTTCCCTTCGTGCTCGGGAAAGAATTCCTGGTTCCGTCGCATCTCAAGAGGAGGCGCTCTCCACAGGAAAGGCGAGAGGAACTCCAGGGTCGTGCCACCATTCCCAGAGTCCCCCAGATGTCTCAGTCCATTCCAGGGAAACCAGTTTTCCCTGCACTGCCTCGACTTTCAAGCGAGGATCGACTCACACCACGGTGGCACGTGGGACAGCCCTGTGGGAAACCTCGTGGGAAAGCCTTGTGGAAAAGCCTCGAGGGAATGCCCCAGATCCCTTGTTCCACGCGAAGGGAAGCGTGACACTGCTGCTACAGCTCGGGAGGAAAGGGTACGTGCATGCCCCCCTCGAGACGAGGATGACTTCCCTGGGGAGACTCCACAAGTACCCCAAGATCCATGTCAGCAC
>NW_017204014.1:0-18756 GCF_001704415.2 Capra hircus | reverse complement strand
TTCCAGAGCGTTAGGTGTGATTAGCCGTCCAGAACGGCTAAGCGCGACACTGTTGCTAAAGCTCGGTGACAGGAAACGCGCAACGTGTCATTGCCGCCACTCGAGACGAGGACCTGTCGCCCTGGGGAGACTCCAGAAGATCCAAGATCCATGTCCAAGCACTGGAGAGGAACCCTCAGGTTCCGGCCACCATACTCCACACATAGGTTTTAGTGCCCGCACTTACGGACGGAAGAGGAACCACGTTAGAGGGCCCCGCGTTGAGCTCGACACTCTGCTGGGATGGACCGTTTTCGATAAGTGCCACCACACCGGCAGTCCCTGAAGCCCCCGTTCGTAAAGTGAGAGCCACCTGCCACCAACCTCGGAGAAAATCCCAGAGGTTTCCTCCAGCGTTGAGAGTAATGAGGCCCATTTCTGCGAGGCTCTGGCCTAATCGATCTCCTCCCCATACCTTGGGGAGGGGGGATGGAGCACCTCTGGAAAACCTTTCCCATAGAGGCTGCGGGTCAAAGATGGCTAACTTCACCCACCGCTGTGCCGAATGCAACCTCAAGAACGTTTCCCACCTCCAATACCTATTTACCGCCCTGGGCCACCCCAGTCCAGATAGAAGCCCACAAGGGATTGCGCGCAACAATGACGAAGGGAACCTCTTGGAGCTTTCTCGGAGTTGATGGCAGTGGCTCTCGACTTACGACGGGACCTCAGGGACCCGCCCTCTGTGGCCATATACGAAAGGACGCTCCCCATGCGAGTTACTCAGGGGCCTCTAGGATTCCTCTCCCTCCTATGCCGGAGCATAAAACCTTGGTGTGGGAGGTAGTGGCGGAACGGAGCGATTCCTCTCCAGTGCTGACAGGGAATTTTGGTACCCTTCTGGAGTCTCCCCCAGGGGAGACAGTTCCTCGTCGCGAATGGCGGCGCAATGAAACGTTCGCCTTTTCCTCCCGACCTTTAGCACAGTGTCGCGTTTCCCTTCGCGAGTAGTCCAAAGTGATCTGTGGGCTTCCAAGAGGCTTTCCCACGAGGGCTTTCCACGAGGGCTTTCCCACCAGGGCTGTCCACGTGCCACCGTGGTGTGAGTCGATCCTCGGCTTGAAAGTCGAGGCAGTGCAGGGAAAACAGGTTTCCCTGGAATGGACTGAGACATCTGGGGGCTCTGGGAATGGTGAACGACCCTGGAGTTCCCGTCTTTCCTGTGGGAGAGCGCCTCCTCTTGAGATGCGACGGGAACGCCGGGAATTCTTTCCCGGACCACGCAGGGAAAGTATCCCTCCTCTCTAGCTTGGAGCGGAAACGGGTCTCCTCTGGATGTGGGCGGGACTCTCGTGCTTCCTGTCGAGTGGAGACGGGCATGTTGGGGAACTTCTTTGAGTTGCAGCAAGGGTGTGAATGACCCTTTGGAAGTTCCAGAGTTTAGGTGTGATTAGCCTCGAGACCCCTCAGCGGAAATGGGCCTCATCTCGCCAGGAAAGGAGAACCTCCTGGATTTTCTCGGAGTTGCAGCAGGTTGCTCTCGACTTACGACGGTGACATCAGGGACCCCCCTCTTGTGGCCACACGAAAGGGAAGTCCCCATGCGAGTTGCTCATGGGTCTCTCGGGATTCGTCTCCCGTCGATGCCGGGACCTAAGATCTTGTGTGGAGTCTGTGCCAAAACCTGAGGATTCCTCTCCAGTGCTGACATGTATCTTGGGGTGTTTCTGGAGTCTCCCCAGGGGAGTCAGTCCTCGTCTCGAGTCGGGGCATGCACGTGCGCTTTCCTCCGAGCTGTAGCAGGCAGTGTTGAGCTTCCCTTCGCGAGGATCAAGGGATCTGTGGCTTTCCCTCGAGGCTTTCCCACGACGCTTTTCCACGACGCTTTCCCACAGGACTGTCCCACCTGCCACCTTGGTGTGAGTCGAACCTCTTCTTGAAAGTCGAGGCAGTGCAGGGAAAACAGGTTTCCCTGGAATGGACTAAGACATCTGTGGGACTCTGGGAATGGTGGCACGACCCTGGAGTTCCTCTCGCCTTCCCTGTGGAGAGCGCCCCCTCTTGAGATGCGATGGGAACGCCTGGGAATTCTTTCCCGACCACGCAGGGAAAGGATCCCTCCTCTCGAGCTAGGAGTCGGAAACGGGGCTCCTCTGGATGTGGGCGGGACTCTCGTTCTTCCTCTCGAGTGGAGACTGGTATATGGTGATCTGCTTGAATTGCAGAAAGGGTGTGAAGGACCCTTTGGAAGTTCCAGAGGTTAGGTGTGATTAGCCTTGAGAGAACTCAGTGGAAATGGGCCTCATCTCGCCAAGAAGGGAGAACCTCCTGGATTTTCTCAAGTTGCGGCAGGTGCTCTCGAATTACTACGGGGACCTCAGGGACCCGCTCTGGTGGCCTCAGGAAAGGCCAGTCCCCATGCGATTTGCTCGGGGTCCTCTCGGGATTCCCTCTCCCATCGATGCAAGGGCCTAAGACCTTGTTTGGAGTCGGTGTCGGAAACTGAGAATTCCTCTCCAGTTCTGACATGGATCTTGGGGTACTTCTGGAGTCTCCCCAGGGGAGTCAGTCCTCGTCTCGAGTGGGGGCATGCACGTGCACTTTCCTCCCGAACTGTAGCAGCAGTGTCACGCTTCCCTTCCCGTGTATCCTAGGATCAGTGGCTTTCCCTCGAGGCTTTAAGCGAGGCTTTCCCACGACGCTTTCCCACCAGGCTTTCCCACGACGCTTTCCCAAGTTGATGTCCCCACGTGTCACCGTGGTGTCAGTAGAAATCTCGTCTTGAAAGTTGAGTCAGTGCCGGGAAAACAGGCTTCCGTGGAATGGACTGAGACATCTGGGGGATCTGGGAATGGTGGCACGACCCTGGAGTACCTCTCGCTTTTCCTGTGGAGAGCGCTCCCTCTTGAGATGTGACGGGAATGCCGGGAATTCTTTCCCGACCACGCAGGGAATGGATCCCTCCTGTTGAGCTATGAGGCGGAAACGGGGCTCATCTGGATGTGGGCGGGACACTCGTGCTTCCTCTCGAGTGGAAACGGGTATGTCGGGGAACTTCTTGAGTTGCAGAAAGAGTGTGAAGGACGCTTTGTAACTTCCAGAGGTTAGGTGTGATTAGCCTCGAGACGTCTCAGCAGAAATGGTCCTCATCTCGCCTGAAAGGGAGAACCTCCTGGATTTATTCAAGTTGCGGCAGGTGCTCTCGACCTACGACGGTGCCCTCAGGGACCCTCTCTGGTGGCCTCAGGAAAGACCTCTCGGGATTCCATTCCCGTCGGTGCCGGGGGCCTAAGAACTTGTGTGGAGTCGGTGCCGGAAACTGAGGTTTCCTCTCCAGTGCTGACATGGATTTTGGAGTACTTCTGGAGTCTCCCCAGGGGAGTCAGTCCTTGTCTCGAGTGGGAGCATGCACGTGCGCTTTCCTCCCGAGCTGCAGCAGCAGTGTCATGGTTCCCTTTGCGTGGATCAAGGGATCTGTGGCTTTCCCTCGAGGCTTTCCCACGAGGCTTTCGCACAGAGCTGTCCATGTGCCACCGTGGTGTGAGTCGATCCTCGGCTTGAAAGTCGAGGCAGTGCAGGGAAAACAGGTTTCCCTGAATGGACGGAAGACATCTGGTTGACTCTGGGAATGGTGGCACCGACCCTGGAGTTCCTTTCGACTTTCCTGTGGAGATCGCCTCCTCTTGAGATGCGACGGGAACGCCGGGAATTCTTTCCCGACCACGCAGGGAAAGGATCCACCTCTCGAGTTAGGAGACGGAATCGGGGCTCCTCTGGATGTGGCCGGGACTCTCGTGCTTCCTCTCAAGTGGAGACGGGTATGTCGGGGAACTTCTTGAGTTGCAGCAATGGTGTGAAAGACCATTTGGAAGTTCCAGATATTAGAAGTGATTAGCCTCGAGACGCCTCAGCGGAAATGGGCCTCATCTCGCCTGGAGGGGAGAACCTAATGTATTTTCTCAAGTTGCGGCAGGTGCTCTCGACTTACGAGGGGGACCTCAGGGACCCGGTCTGGTGCCCTCAGGAAAGGCCAGTCCCCATGCGAGTTGCGCGGGGCCTCTCGGGATTCCTCTCCGTCGATGCCGGGGCCTAAATCTTGTGTGGAGTCGGTGCCGGAACCTGAGGATTCCTCTCCAGTGCTGACATGGATCTTGGGGTACTTCTGGAGTCTCCCCAGGGGAGTCAGTCCTCGTCTCGAGTGGGGGCATGCACGTGCGCTTTCCTCCCGAGCTGTAGCAGCAGTGTCACGCTTCCCTTCGCGTGGATCAAGGGATCTGTGGCTTTCCCTCGAGGCTTTCCCACGAGGCTTTCCCATCAGGCTTTCCCACGAGGCTTTCCCACGAGGCTTTCCCACAGGCCCGTCCCACGTGCCACCGTGGTGTGAGTCGATCCTCGGCCTGAAAGTCGATGCAGTGCTGGGAAAATAGGTTTCCCTGGAATGGACTGAGACATCTGGAGGACTCTGGGATTGGTGGCACGACCCTGGAGTTCCTCTCGCCTTTCCTGTGGAGAGCGCCTCCTGTTGAGATGCGACGGAAATGCCGGGAATTCTTTCCCGACCACGCAGGGAAAGGATCCCTCCTCTCGAGCTAGGAGGCGGAAACGGGGCTCCTCTGGATGTGGGCGGGACTCTCGTGCTTACACTCGAGTGGAGACGGTTATGTCGGGGAACTTCTTGAGTTGCAGCAAGGGTGTGAAAGACCCTTTGTAAGTTCCAGAGGTAGGTGTGATTAGCCTCAAGACGCCTCAGCGAAAATGGGCCTCATCTCGCCTGGATGGGAGAACCTCCTGAATTTTCTCGAGTTGCGGCAGGTGCTCTCGACTTACGACGGGGACCTCAGGGACCCGCTCTTGTGGCCTCAGGAAAGGCCAGTCCCCATGCGAGATGTTCGGGGACCTCTCGGGATTCCTCTCCCGTCGATGCCCGGGCCTAAGACCTTGTGTGGAGTCAGTGCCGGAACCTGAGGATTCCTCTCCAGTGCTGACATGGATCTTGGGTACTAATGGAGTCTCCCTAGTGGAGGCAGTCCTCGTCTCGAGTGGGGGCATGCACGTGCGATTTCCTCCCGAGCTGAAGCAGCAGTGTCACGCTTCCCTTCGCGTGGATCAAGGGATCTGTGTCTTTCCCTCGAGGCTTTCCCACGAGGCTTTCCCACGAGGCCTTCCCACAGGGCTGTGCCACGTGCCACCGTGGTGTGAGTCGATCCTCGGCTTGAAAGTCGAGGCAGTGCAGGGAAAACAGATTACCCTGGAATGGAATGAGACATCCGGGGGACTCTGGGAATGGTGGCACGACCCTGCAGTTCCTCTCCCCTTTCCTTTGGAGATTGCCTCCTCTTGAGATGCGATGGGAATGCCGGGAATTCTTTCCCGACCAAGCAGGGAAAGGATCCCGTCCTCTCGAGCTACGAGCCGGAAACGGAGCTCCTCTGGATGTGGACGGGACCCTCGTGCTTCCTCTTGAGTGGAGACGGGTATGTCGGGGAACTTCTTGAGTTGCAGCATGGCTGTGAAAGACTCTTTGGAAGTTCCAGAGGTCTAGTGTGATTAGCCTCGAGACACCTCAGTGGAAACGGGCCTCATCTCGCCTGCAGGAGAGAACCTCCTGGATTTTCTCGAGTTGCGGCAGGTGCTCTCGACTTACGACGGGGACCTCAGGGACCCGACTGGTGGCTTCAAGAAAGGCCAGTCCCCATGTGAGTTGCTCGGGGGCCTCTTGGGATTACTCTCCTGTCGATGCCGGGGCCTAAGACCTTGTGTGGAGTCGGTGACGGAACCTGAGGATTCCTCTCCAGTGCTGACATGGATCTTGGGGTACTTCTGGAGTCTCACCAGGGGAGTCAGTCCTCGTCTCGAGTGGGGGCATGCACGTGCGCTTTCCTCCCGAGATGTAGCAGCAGTATCACCCTTCCCTTCGCGTGGATCATGCGATCTGTGGCTTTCCCTCGAGGCTTTCCCATGAGGCTTTCCCACGAGGCTTTCCCACAGGGCTGTCCCACGTGCCACCGTGGTGTGAGTCAATACTCGGCTTGAAAGTCGAGGCAGTGCAAGGAAAACAGGTTTCCCTCGAATGGACTGAGACATCTGGGGAACTCTGGGAATGGTGGCACGACCCTGGAGTTCCTCTCGCCTATCCTGTGGAGAGCGCTTCCTCTTGAGATGCGACGGGAACCCCGGGAATTCTTTCCCGTCCACTCAGAGAAAGGATCCCTACTCTCGAGCTAGGAAGCGGAAACTGGGCTCCTCTGGATGTGGGCGGGACTCTTGTGCATCCTCTCGAGTGGAGACGGGTATGTCTGGGATCCTCTTGAGTTGCAGCAAGGGTGTGAAGGACCTTTTGGAAGTTCCAGAGGTTAGATGTGATTAGCCTCGAGAGGCCTCAGCGGAAATGGGCCTCATCTCGCCCGGATGGGAGAACCTCTTGGATTTTCTCCTGTTGGGGCAGCTATTCTCGACTTTCGATGGGGACCTCAGGGACCCGCTTGGTGGCCCTAGGAAAGGCCAGTCCCCATGCGAGTTGCTCGGGGGCCTCTCGGGATTCCCCTCACGTCGATGCCGGGGCCTAAGACCTTGTGTGGAGTCGGTGCCGGATCCTTAGGATTCCCCTCCAGTGCTGACATGGATCTTGGGGTACTTCTGGAGTCTCCCCAGGGGAGTCAGTCCTCATCTTGAGTGGGGGCATGCACATGTGGTTTCCTCCTGATCTGTAGCAGCAGTGTCACGCTTCCCTTCGCGTGGATCAAGGGATGAGGGGCTTTCCCTCGAGGCTTTCCCACGAGGCATTCCCACAGAGCTGTCCCATGTGCCACCGTGGTGTGAGTCGATCCTCGGCTTGAAAGTCGAGGCAGTGCAGGGAAAACAGGTTTCCCTGAATGGACGGAGACATCTGGTTGACTCTGGGAATGGTGGCACGACCCTGGAGTTCCTTTCGACTTTCCTGTGGAGATCGCCTCCTCTTGAGATGCGACGGGAACGCCGGGAATTCTTTCCCGACCACGCAGGGAAAGGATCCCACCTCTCGAGTTAGGAGACGGAATCGGGGCTCCTCTGGATGTGGCCGGGACTCTCGTGCTTCCTCTCAAGTCGAGACGGGTATGTCGGGGAACTTCTTGAGTTGCAGCAATGGTGTGAAAGACCATTTGGAAGTTCCAGATATTAGAAGTGATTAGTCTGGAGACGCCTCAGCGGAAATGGGCCTCATCTCGCCTGGAGGGGAGAACCTAATGTATTTTCTCAAGTTGCGGCAGGTGCTCTCGACTTACGAGGGGGACCTCAGGGACCCGCTCTGGTGCCCTCAGGAAAGGCCAGTCCCCATGCGAGTTGCGCGGGGGCCTCTCGGGATTCCTCTCCCGTCGATGCCGGGGCCTAAAACATTGCGTGGAATCGGTGCCAGAACCTGAGGATTCCTCTCCAGTGCTGACATGGATCTTGGGGTAGTTCTGGAGTCTCCCCAGGGGAGTCAGTCCTCCTCTCGAGTGGCGGCATGCACGTGCGCTTTCCTCCCGAGCTGTAGCAACAGTGTCGCGCTTCCCTTCGCGTGGATCAAGGGATCTGTGGCTTTCCCTCGAGGCTTTCCCACGAGGCTTTCCCACAGGGCTGTCCCACGTGCCACCGTGGTGTGTGTCGATCCTCGGCTTGAAAGTGGAGGCAGTGCAGGGAATACAGGTTTACCCTGGAATGGACTGAGACATCTGGGGGACACTGGGAACGGTTGCACGACCCTGGAGTTCCTCTCGCCTTTCCTGTGGAGAGCGCCTCCTCTTGAGATGCGACGGAAATGCCGGGAATTCTTTCCCGACCACGCAGGGAAAGGATCCCTCCTCTCGAGTTTGGAGGCGGACACCGGGCTCCTCTGGATGTAGGCGGGACTCTCGTGCTTCCTCTCGAGTGAAGACGGGTATATCGGGGAACTTCTTGAGTTGCAGCAAGGGTGTGAAGGACCCTTTGGAAGTTCCAGAGTTGAGGTGTGATTAGCCTCGAGACGCCTCAGCGGAAATGGGCCTCATCTCGCCTGGAGGGCACAATCTCCTGGATTTTCTCGAGTTGCTGCAGGTGCTCTCGACTTAAGACGGGAAGCTCAGGGACCCGCTGTGGTTGCGTCAGGAAAGGCCAGTCCCCATGGGAGTTGCTCGGGGGCCTCTCGGGCTTCCTCTCCCGTCGATGCAGGGGCCTAAGATCTTGTTTGGAGCCGGTGCAGGAACCTGAGGATTCCTCTCCAGTGCTGACATGGATCTTGGGGTACTTCTGGAGTCTCCCCAGGGGAGTCAGTCCTCGTCTCAAGTGGGGGCATGCACGTGGGCTTTCCTTTCGAGCTGTAGCAGCAGTGTCCCACTTCCCTTCGCATGGATCAAGGGATCTGTGGCTTTCCCTCGAGGCTTTCCCACGAGGCTTTCCCACGAGGCTTTCCCACAAGGCTGTCCCACGTGCCACCGTGGTGTGAGTCGATCCTCGGCTTGAAAGTCGAGGCAGTGCAGGGAAAACAGGTTTCCCTGGAATGGACTGAGACCCTGGGGGACTCTGGGAATGGTGGCACGACCCTGGAGTTCCTCTCGCCTTTTCGGTTTAGAGCCCCTCCTCTTCAGATGCGACGGAATCGCCGGGAATTCTTTCCCGACCACGCAGGGAAAGGATCCCTCCTGTCGAGCTAGGAGGCGGAAACGGGGCTCCTCTGGATGTGGGCGGGACTCTCGTGCTTCCTCTCGAGTGGAGACGGGTATGTCGGGGAACTTCTTGAGTTGCAGCAAGGGTGTGAAGGACCCTTTCGAAGTTCCAGAGTTTAGGTGTGATTAGTCTCGAGACGCCTCAGCGGAAATGTGCCTCATCTCGCCTGGACGGGAGAACCTCCTGTATTTTCTCGAGTTGCGGCAGATGCTCTCGACTTACGACGGGGACCTCAGGGAACCGCTCTGGTGGCCTCAGTAAAGGCCAGTCCCCATGCGAGGTGCTCGGGGGCCTCTCGGGATTCGACTCCCGTCGATGTCAGTGCCTCAAACCTTGTGTGGAATCGGTGCCGGTATCTGAGGCTCCTCTCCAGTGCTGACATGTATCTTGGGGTAGTTCTGGAGTCTCCCCAGGGGAGTCAGTCCTCGTCTCGAGTGGGGGCATGCACGTGCGCTTTAATCCTGAGCTGAAGCAGCAGTGTCACGTTTCCCTATGCTTGGATCAAGGGATCTGTGGCTTTCCCTCGAGGCTTTCCCACGAGGCTTTCCCACGAGGCTTGCCCACAGGGCTGTCCCACGTGCCACCGTGGTGTGAGTCGATCCTCGGCTAGAAAGTCGACGCAGTGCAGGGAAAACAGGTTTCCCTGGAATGGACTGAGACATCTGGGGGACTCTGGGAATGGGGCCTGATACTGGAGTTCCTCTCGCCTTCCTGTGGAGAGCGCCTCCTCTTGAGATGCGACGGGAACTCCGGGAATTCTTTCCCGAGCACACAGGGAATGGATCCCTCCTCTCGAGCTAGGAGGCGGAAACGGGGCTCCTCTGGATGTGGGCAGGACTCTCGTGTTCCTCTTGAGTGGAGACGGGTATGTCGGGGAACTTCTTGAGTTGAAGCAAGGGTGTGAAGGACCCTTTGGAAGTTCCAAAGGTTAGGTGTGAATACCCTTGAAACGCCTCCGCTGAAATGGGCCTCATCTCGCCTGGAGGGGAGAACCTCCTGGATTTTCTCGAGTTGCGGCTGGTGCTCTTGTCTTACGACGGGGACGACAGGGACCCTCTCTGGTGGCCTCAGGAAAGGCCAGTCCCCATGCGAGTTACATGGGGGCCTCTCGGGATTCCTCTCCCGTCTATGCTGGGGCCTAAGACCTTGTGTGGAGTCAGTGCCGGAACCTGAGGATTCCTCTGCAGTGCAGACATGGATCTTGGGGTACTTCTGGAGTCTCCCCAAGGGAGTCAGTCCTCGTCTCGAGTGGGGGCATGCACGTGCGCTTTCCTCCTGAGCTGTAGCAGCAGTGTTGCGCTTCCCTTCGCATGGATCAAGGGATCTGTGGCTTTCCCTCGAGGCCTTCCCACGAGGCTTTCCCAAGAGGCTTTCCCACGAGGCTTTCCCACAGGGCTGTCCCACGTGCCACCGTGGTGTGAGTCGATCCTCGGCTAGAAAGTCGACGCAGTGCAGGGAAAACAGGTTTCCCTGGAATGGACTGAGACATCTGGGGGACTCTGGGAATGGGGCCTGATACTGGAGTTCCTCTCGCCTTCCTGTGGAGAGCGCCTCCTCTTGAGATGCGACGGGAACTCCGGGAATTCTTTCCCGAGCACACAGGGAATGGATCCCTCCTCTCGAGCTAGGAGGCGGAAACGGGGCTCCTCTGGATGTGGGCGGGACTCTGGTGTTTCCTCTCGAGTGGAGACGGGTATGTCGGGAAACTTCTTGAGTTACAGCAAGGACCCTTTTGAATTTCCAGAATTTAGGTGTGATGAGCCTCCAGACGCCTCAGCCAAAATGGGCCTCTTCTCGCCTTGAGGGAGGAACCTCCTGGATTTTCTCGACTTGCGGCAGGTGATCTCGACTTACGACTGGGACCTCAGGGACCCGCTCTGGTGGCCTCAGGAAAGGCCAGTCCCCATGTGAGTTGCTCGGGGGAATCTCGGGATTCCCTTCCGTCGATACCGGGGCCTAAGACATTGTGTGGAGTCGGTGCCGGAAACTGAGGATTCCTCTCTAGTGCTGACATGGATCTTCGGGTAGTTCTGGAGTCTCCCCAGAGGAGTCAGTCCTTGTCTCGAGTGGGGGCATGCACGTTCGATTTCCTCCCGAGCTGTAGCAGCAGTGTCACGCTTCCCTTCGCATGGATCAAGGGATCTGTGGCTTTCCCACGAGGTTTTCCCACAGGGCTGTCCCACGTGCCACCGTGGTGTGAGTCGATCCTCGGCTTGAAAGTCGAGGCACTGCAGGGAAAACAGGTTTCCCTGGAATGGACTGAGACATCTGGGGGACTCTGGGAATGGTGGCACGACCCTGGAGTTCCTCTCGCCTTTCCTTTGGAGAGAGCCTCCTCTTGAGATGCGACGGGAACGCGGGGAATTCTTTCCCGACCACGCAGGGAAAGGATCCCTCCTCTTGAGCTAGGAGGCAGAAACGGTTCTCCTCTGAATGTGGGCGGGACTCTCGTGCTTCCTCTCGAGTGGAGACGGGTAAGTCGGGGAACTTCTTGAGTTGCAGCAAGGGTGTGAAGGACCCTTTGGAAGTTCCAGAGGTTAGGTGTGATGAGCCTCAGACGCCTCAGCGAAAATGGGCCTCATCTCGCCTGGAGGGGAGAACCTGCTGGATTTTCTCGAGTTGCGGCAGGTGCTTCTCGACTTACGACGGGGACCTCAGGGACCCGCTCTGGTGGCCTCAGGAAAGGCCAGTCCCCTTGCGAGTTCCTGTCGCTTCTCGGATTCCTCTCCCGTCGTTGCCGGGGCCTAAGACATTGTGTGGAGTCGGTTGCCGGAACCTGAGGATTCCTCTCCAGTGCTGACATGGATCTTGGGTGAACTTCTGGACTCTCCCCAGTGGAGTCAGTCCTCGTCTCGAGTGGGGCATGCACGTGCGCTTTCCTCTCGAGCTGTAGCAGCAGTGTCACGCTTCCCTTCGCGCTGGATCAAGGGATCTGTGGCTTTCCCCAGCTCCGACGGCTTTCCCACAGGGCTGTCCCACGTGCCACCGTGGTGTGAGTCGATCCTCGCTTGAAAGTCGAGCAGTGCAGGGAAAACAGTTTCCCTGGAATGGACTGAGACATCTGGGGGACTCAGGTAATGGTGGCACGACCCTGGAGTTCCTCTCGCCTTTCCTGTGGAGAGCGCCTCCTCTTGAGATTCCTCTCCCGGTTCGATTTGCCGGGGCCTAAGACCTTGTGTGGGAGTCCGGTGCCGGGAACCCTGGAGGATTCCTCTCCAGTGCTGAAATGGATCTTGGGGAACTTGTGGAGTCCTCGTCTCGAGTGGGGGGCATACCAAGTGCGCTTTACTATCGGAGCTGTAGCAGCAGTGTAACGCTTCCCTTCGCGTGGATTAAGGAATCTGGTGGCTTTCCCTCGAGGCTTTCCCAGGAGGCTTTCCCACAGGGCTGTCCCACGTGCACCGTGGTGTGAGTCGATCCTCTGCTTGAAAGTCGAAAGAGTGCAGGGAAAACTGGTTTCCCTTGAATGGACTTAGACATCTGGAGGACTCTGGGAATGGTGGCACGACCCTGGAATTCCTCTCGCCTTTCCCGTGGAGAGTGCCTCCTCTTGAGATGCGACGGGAACGCCGGGAATTCTTTCCCGACCACGCAGGGAAAGGATCGCTCCTCTCGAGCTAGGAGGCGGAAACGGGGCTCCTCTGGATGTGGGCGGGACTCTCGTGCTTCCGCTCGAGTGGAGACGGGTATGTAGGGGAACTTCCTGAGTTGCAGCAAGGGTGTGAAGGACCCTTTGGAAGTTCCAGAGGTTAGGTGTGATTAGCCTTGAGACGCCTCAGCGGAAATGGGCCTTATCTCTCCTGGAGGGGAAGAACCTCCTGGATTTTCTCGAGTTGCAGCAGGTGCTCTCGGCTTAGGTCGGGGACCTCAGAGACCCGCTCTGGTGGCCTCAGGAAAGGCCAGTCCCCATGCGAGTTGCTCGGGGGCCTTTCGGGATTCCTCTCCCGTCGATGCCGGTCCTAAGACCTTGTGTGGAGTCGGTGCCGGAACCTGAGGATTCCTCTCCAATGCTGACATGGATCTTGGAGTACTTCTGGAATCTCCCCAGGGGACTCAGTCCTCGTCTCGAGTGAGGGCATGCACGTAAGCTTTCCTCCCCAGCTGTAGCAGCAGTGTCTCGCTTCCCTTCACGTGGTTCAAGGGATCTGTGGCTTTCCCTCGAGGCTTTCCCACGAGGCTTTCCCAAAGGGCTGTCCCACGTGCCACCGTGGTGTGTGTCGATCCTCGGCTTCAAAGTCGAGGCAGTGCAGGGAAAACAGGTTTCCCTGGAATGGACTGAGACATCTGGGGGACTCTGGGAATGGTGGCACCACCCTGGAGTTCCTCTCGCCATTCCTGTGGAGAGCGCCTCCTCTTGAGATGCGACAGGAAACGCCGGGAAATCTTTCTTGACCACGCAGGGAAAGGATCCCTCCTCTCGAGCTAGGTGGCAGAAAAGGGTCTCCTCGGATGTGGGCGGGACTCTCGTGCTTCCTCTCGAGTAGAGACGGGTAAGTCGGGGAACTACTTGAGTTGCAGCAATGGTGTGAAGGACCCTTTGGAAGTTCCAGTGGTTAGGTGTTATTAGCCTCGAGACGCCTCAGCGGAAATGGGCCTCATCTCGCCTGGAGGGGAGAAGCTCCAGGATTTTCTGGAGTTGCGGCAGGTGCTCTCGACTTACGACGGGGACCTAAGGGACCCGCTCTGGTGGACTCAGTAAAGGCCAGTCCCCATGCGAGTTCCTTGGGGCCTCTCGGAATTCCTCTCCCGTCGATGCTGGGGCCTAAGACCTTGTGTGGAGTCCGTGCCGGTACCTGAGGATTCCTCTCCAGTGCTGACATGGATCTTGGGCTACTTTAGGAGTCTCCCCAGGGGAGTCAGTCCTCGTCTCGAGTGGGGGCATGCACGTGCGCTTTCCTCCCTAGCTGCAGCAGCAGGGTCGCGCTTCCCTTCACGTGGATCAAGGGATCTGTGGCTTTCCCTCGAGGCTTTCCCACGAGGCTTTCCCACGAGGCTTTCCCACAGGGCTGTCCCACGAGCCACCGTGGTGTGAGTCGATCCTCGGCTTCAAAGTCGAGGCAGTGCAGGGAAAACAGATTTCCCTGGAATGGACTGAGACATCTGGGGGACTCTGGGAATGGTGGCACGACCCTGGAGTTCCTCTCGCCTTTCCTGTGGAGAGCACCTCCTCTTGAGATGCAACGGGAACGCGGGGAATTCTTTCCCCACCTCGCAGGGAAAGGATCCCTCCTCTCGAGCTCGGAGGCGGAAACAGGTCTCCTCTGGATGTGGGCGGGACTCTCGTGCTTCCTCTCGAGTGGAGACGGGTATGTCGGGGAACTTCTTGAGTTGCAGCAAGGGTGTGAAGGACCCTTTGGAAATTCCAGATGTTAGATGTGATTAGCCTCCAGACGCCTCAGCGGAAATGGGCCTCATCTCGCCTGGAGGGTAGAACCTCCTGCATTTCCTCGAGTTGCGGCAGGTGCTCTCGACTTACGACAGGGACCTCAGGGACCCGCTCTGGTGGCCTCAGGAAAGGCCAGTCCCCTTGCGAGTTGTTCGGGGGCCTATCGGGATTGCTCTCCCGGTGATGCCGGGGCCTAAGATCTTGTGTGGAGTCGGTCCCGGAACCTGAGGATTCCTCTCCAGTGCTGACATGGAACTTGGGGTACTTCTGGTGTCTCCCCAGGGGAGTCAGTCCTCATCTCGAGTGAGGGCATGCACGTGCGATTTCCTCCCGAGCTGTAGCAGCAGTGTCACGCTTCCCTTCGCGTGGATCAAGGGATCTGTGGCTTTCCCTCGAGGCTTTCCCAGGAGGCTTTCCCATGAGGCTTTCCCACAGGGCTGTCCCACGTGCCACTGTTGTGTGAGTGGATCCTCGGCTTGAAAGTCGAGGCAGTGCAGGGAAAACAGTTTTCCCAGGAATGGACTGAGACATCTGGGGAACTCTGGGAATGGTGGCACGACCCTGGAGTTCCTCTCGCCTTTCCTGTGGAGAGAGCCTCCACATGAGATCCGACAGGAACACCGGGAATTCTTTCCCGACCACGCAGGGAAAGGATCCCTCCTCTCGAGGTAGGAGGGGCAAACGGGGCTCCTCTGGATGTGGACGGGACTCTCGTGCTTCCTCTCGAGTGGAGACGGGTATGTTGGGGTACTTCTTGAGTTGCAGCAAGGGTGTGAAGGACCCTTTCGAAGTTCCAGGGGTTAGGTGTGATTAGCCTCGAGACGCCTCATCAGAAATGGGCCTCATCTCGCCTGGAGGGGAGAACCTCCTGGATTTTCTCGAGTTGCAGCAGGCGCTCTCGAATTACTACCGGGACCTCAGGGACCCGCTCTGGTGGCCTCAGGAAAGGCCTGTCCCCATGCGAGTTGCTCGTGTGCCTCTCAGGATTCCTCTGCCGTCGATGCCGGGGCCTAAGACCTTGTGTGGAGTCGGGGCCAAAACCTGAGGATTCCTCTCCAGTGCTGGCATGGATCTTGGGGTACTTCTGGAGTCTGCCCAAAGGAGTCAGTCCTCGTCTCGAGTGGGGGCATGCACGTGCGCTTTCCTTCCGAGCTGTAGCAGCAGTGTCAAGCTTCCCTTCGCGTGGATAAAGGGATCTGTGGCTTTCCCTCGAGGCTTTCCCACTAGGCTTTCCCACGATGTTTTCCCACAGGGCTGTCCCACGTGCCACCGTGGTGTGACTCGATCCTCGGCTTGAAAGTCGAGGCAGTGCAGGGAAAACAGGTTTCCCTGGAATGGACTGAGATATCTGGGGGACTCTGGGAATGGTGGCACGACCCTGGAGTTCCTCTCGCCCTTTCCTTGGAGAGCGCCACCTCTTTAGATGCGACGGAACACTGGGAATTCTATCCCGATCACGCAGGGGAAGGATCCCTCCTCTCGAGGTAGGAGGCGGAAATGGGGCTCCTCTGGATGTGGGCGGGACTCACGGCTTCCTCTCGAGTGGTGACGGGTATGTCGGGGAACTTCTTGAGTTGCAACAAGGGTGTGAAGGACCCTTTGGAAGTTCCAGAGGTTAGGTGTGATTAGCCTCGAGACGCCTCAGCGGAAATGGGCCTCATCTCGCCTGGAGGGGAGAACCTCCTGGATTTTCTGGAGTTGCGGCAGGTGCTCTCGACTTACGACGCGGACCTCAGGGACCCGCTCTGGTGGCCTCAGGAAAGGCCAGTTCCCATGCGAGTTGCTCGGGGGCCTCTCGGGATTCCTCTCCCGTTAATGCCGGGGCCTAAGACCTTGTGTGGAGTCGGTGCCGGAAACTGAGGATTCCTCTCCAGTGCCGACATGTATCTTGGTGAACTCCTGGAGTCTCCCCAGTGGAGTCAGTCCTCGTCTCGAGTGGGGGCATGTACGTGAGCTTTCCTCCCGAGCTGTAGCAGCGGTGTCACTCTTCCCTTCGCGTTGATCAAGGGATCTGTGGCTTTCCCTCGAGGGTTTCCCAGGAGGCTTTCCCACGACGCTTTCCCACAGGGCTGTCCAACGTGCCACCGTGGTGTGAGTCGATCCTCGGCTTGAAAGTCGAGGCAGTGCAGGGAAAACACGTTTCCCTGGAATGGACTGAGACATCTGGGGGGACTCAGGTAATGGTGGCACGACCCTGGAGTTCCTCTCGCCTTTCTTGTGGAGAGCGCCTCCTCTTGAGATTCCTCTCCCGTCGATGCCGGGGCCTAAGACCTTGTGTGGAGTCGGTGCCGGAACCTGAGGATTCCTCTCCAGTGCTGAAATGGATCTTGGGGAACTTGTGGACGTCCTCGTCTCGAGTGGGGCATACAAGTGCGCTTTACTATCGAGCTGTAGGCAGCAGTGTAACGCTTCCCTTCGCGTGGATTAAGGAATCTGTGGCTTTCCCTCGAGGCTTTCCCAGGAGGCTTTCCCATGAGGCTTTCCCACAGGGCTGTCCCACGTGCCACCGTTGTGTGAGTGGATCCTCGGCTTGAAAGTCGAGGCAGTGCAGGGAAAACAGTTTTCCCAGGAATGGACTGAGACATCTGGGGAACTCTGGGAATGGTGGCACGACCCTGGAGTTCCTCTCGCCTTTCCTGTGGAGAGAGCCTCCACATGAGATCCGACAGGAACACCGGGAATTCTTTCCCGACCACGCAGGGAAAGGATCCCTCCTCTCGAGGTAGGAGGCGCAAACTGGGCTCCTCTTGATGTGGACGGGACTCTCGTGCTTCCTCTCGAGTGGAGACGGGTATGTTGGGGTACTTCTTGAGTTGCAGCAAGGGTGTGAAGGACCCTTTCGAAGTTCCAGGGGTTAGGTGTGATTAGCCTCGAGACGCCTCATCAGAAATGGGCCTCATCTCGCCTGGAGGGGAGAACCTCCTGGATTTTCTCGAGTTGCAGCAGGCGCTCTCGAATTACTACCGGGACCTCAGGGACCCGCTCTGGTGGCCTCAGGAAAGGCCTGTCCCCATGCGAGTTGCTCGTGTGCCTCTCAGGATTCCTCTGCCGTCGATGCCGGGGACTAAGACCTTGTGTGGAGTCGGGGCCAAAACCTGAGGATTCCTCTCCAGTGCTGGCATGGATCTTGGGGTACTTCTGGAGTCTGCCCAAAGGAGTCAGTCCTCGTCTCGAGTGGGGGCATGCACGTGCGCTTTCCTCCCGAGCTGTAGCAGCGGTGTCACTCTTCCTTCGCGTTGATCAAGGGATCTGTGGCTTTCCCTCAAGGGTTTCCCAGGAGGCTTTCCCACGACGCTTTCCCACAGGGCTGTCCCACGTGCCACCGTGGTGTGAGTCGATCCTCGGCTTGAAAGTCGAGGCAGTGCAGGGAAAACACGTTTCCCTGGAATGGACTGAGACATCTGGGGGACTCAGGTAATGGTGGCACGACCCTGGAGTTCCTCTCGCCTTTCTTGTGGAGAGCGCCTCCTCTTGAGATTCCTCTCCCGTCGATGCCGGGCCTAAGACCTTGTGTGGAGTCGGTGCCGGAACCTGAGGATTCCTCTCCAGTGCTGAAATGGATCTTGGGGAACTTGTGGACGTCCTCGTCTCGAGTGGGGGCATACAAGTGCGCTTTTACTATCCGAGCTGTAGCAGCAGTGTAACGCTTCCCTTCGCGTGGATTAAGGAATCTGTGGCTTTCCCTCGAGGCTTTCCCAGGAGGGCTTTCCCACAGGGCTGTCCCACGTGGCACCGTGGTGTGAGTCGATCCTCGGCTTGAAACTCGACGCAGTGCAGGGAAATAGGTTTCCCTAGAATGGAACTGAAACATCTGGGGGACTCAGGGAATGGTGGCACGACCCTGGAGTTCCACTCGCCTTTCCTGTAGGAGAGCGCATCGTCTTGAGATGCGACGGGAACGCGGGGAATTCTTTCCCGAACACGCAGGGAAAGGATCCCTCCTCTTGAGCTAGGAGGAGGAAACGGGCTCCTCTGGATGTGGCCGGGACTCTCGTGCTTCCTCTCGAGTGGAGACGGGTATGTCGGGGAACTTCTTGAGTTGCAGCAAGGGTGTGAAGGACCCTTTAGAAGTTCCAGATATTAGATGTGATTAGCCTCAAGTCGCCTCAGCGGAAATGGGCCTCATCTCGCCTGGAGGGGAGAACCTCCTGGATTTTCTCGAGTTGAGGCAGGTGCTCTCGACTTACGACGGGACCTCAGGGTCCCGCTCTGATGGCCTCAGGAAAGGCCAGTACCCATGCGTGTTGCTCCGGGGCCCTCTCGGGATTCCTCTCACGTCGATGCCGGGCCTAAGACCTTTGTGTGGAGTCGGTGCCGGAACCTGAGGATTCCTCTCCTGTGCTGACATGATTTAGGTACTTCTGGAGTCTCCCCAGGGGAGTCAGTCCTCGTCTCGAGTGAGGCATGCACGTGCGATTTCCTCCGAGCTGTAGCAGCAGTGTCACGCTTCCCTTCGCGTGCATCAAGGGATCTGTGGCTTCCCTCGAGGCTATCCCAGGAGGCTTTCCCATGAGGCTTTCCACAGGGCTTCCCACGTGACACCGTGGTGTGAGTCGATCCTCGGCTTGAAACGCGACGCAGTGCAGGGAAACAGGTTTCCCTAGAATGGACTGAAACATCTGGGTGACTCAGGGAATGGTGGCACGACCTGGAGTTTCCTCTCGCCTTTCCTGTAGAGAGCGCCTCCTCTTGAGATGCGACGGAACGCGGGGAATTCTTTCCCCGACCAC
>NW_017204013.1:0-28738 GCF_001704415.2 Capra hircus | reverse complement strand
TCTAATGAAGAGATAAGTACATTTAAAAAAATAAAAGAAAATTCAAGAACCCAAGAGTGGACCTCATTCTCTCTGACAAGCTAATAGAATAGATATGCCTGTAACAGTATGAATTTCAAGGATATACAGAATGAATTTAAAAAAAATGTACCAATGGATTATTATTATGGAGAGTCACTGCAGATGGTGATTGCAGCCATGAATAGAAAGACACTTGCTCCTTGGAAGAAAAGCTATGACCAACCTAGACAGCATATTAAAAAGCAGAGACATTACTTTGCCAACAAAGGTCTGTCTTGTCAAAGCTATGGTTTTTCCAGTATGGATGTGAGAGTTGGACTGTAAAGAAAGCTGAACGCCGAAGAACTGATGCTTTTGAAACTGTGGTGTTGGAGAAGACTCTTGAGAGTCCCTGGACTGCAAGGAGATACAATCAGTCCATCCTAAGGAAATCAGTCCAGAATACGCATTGGAAGGACTGATGCTGAAGCTGAAGCTCCATTACTTTGGCCACCTGTCATTTGAAAAGACCTGATGCTCAGAAAGATTGAAGGCAGGAGGAGAAGGGGACGACAGAGGATGAGATGGTTTGATGGCATCACTGACTCAACAGACATGAATTTGAGTAAGCTCTGGGAATTGGTAATGGATAGGGAGGCCTAGTGTGCTGCAGTCCATAGGGCCGCAAAGAGTCAGATGTGACTGAGCGACTGAACTGAACTGAGGAGAAAAATGGAATTGTATCTTTCAAGATGATAGAGAAGAAATTAGTGTCCGACTTATAGCTTATCAGAGAGGCCTAATGACCCGGCCTAATACCAAGTAAAAAGTGAGCTTTCTGAGAAGTCTTAGTTCTAGTAGAGATGTCCAATGCCTGGACTCAGGAACCAGCTGCCTTGGTCTGAATCCATCTCCATTGCGTGACATGAGCAAGTGACTGATGCTCCCTGTGCCTCAGTTTCCTCATCTATAAGATTAGGGGTAATAATTGTTCACATTACAGGGCTGTTATGTGTAATAAATAAATTAATATACACGAAACACTTAGAACAGTGCTGGGCAAGTGCTAAAAAGTGTTATTATTTCTACTTTGGAATTTTTTTCACCTTTTTTTTACCCTTTTTTAAGTTGGAGGAAAAAAAATCCTTGTTCTCACATTTCTGGGTTTGGAGTGGTGAAAATCAGTTAGCAGTATGAGGCTTTGAATTGCTAATTAGATGCAGCTAACCACCACAAATTCCATCCTAGTCTCTCTCACCTCCTACCCACAACCATTGGAGGATGCTGCCCTCTGGTGGTCACTCATTACTGCTCTCTCACTCAGACTCAGGCCAGAATTTTGTCTCCATTTTCTTGTAACTCGGGGCATCCCTGGTGGCTCAGAGGGTAAAGAATCCGCCTGCAATGTGGGAGACCTGAGTTAGATATCTGGGTTGGGAAGATCCCCTGCAGAAGGAAATGGCTACCTACTCCAGTATTCTTGCCTGGAGAATTCCATGGACAAAGGGGCCTGGCAGGCTACAGTCCATGGTATCGTAAATAATCTGACACTACTGAGCGACTTTCACTTTCTTGTAACTTAAAGATGAATTTATCAGAAGCTAAAGTATTTCCCTCTGGGCATTACTTGAAACATAACTGCTTAATCATAGAAACACATGTAGATTTCAAAAACTGGACTGATAATTAATATAATTTGTATTTAAATGGCTATACACTTAGAGGATAATGTATGAGATTATAACATGTATTGTCTAAGTCCTTTTATTGACTTGTTTGAAAAAAATAATATTTATATAGTAGCCAACTACTTGAGGAATCAAGTAGATGTCTCTTTGATATCTAAGGGGTTTTTAGAAAAAAGTATGAATGCTAGTATAGGTATTGTATTTCATATTAAAGTTTAACTTTTTATACTAAAATTTTTATTATTATGGCAAAGTGTTTTCTAGAATTGAGGAACCAAAGCATTAGAAATTATGCAAGTATATGAAGTCTATTAATATTGTAGGTTTTATATTTTTCATCATCAAAGCATCTTTAGTTAATGCTACAGCTTCCTAAACCCTATGTCTTCAGGAATCTCATAAACAGATATTTATTTTCCAGTGAAATTATGAAAAAATGACTCTTTGCTCTTTTGAAAGCATATAATTCTGGGATGCAGTTTGAAGAAGTTAGCTCACCTCTGCTGAGTGAACTGTTATGTAATTCCAGCACCAAAAACGAACATCAAGATCAGTGACTATTTATTTACACATTTGTTATCGTTTCTACTTGAGAATAAAGAATGAGTTTGAACTCTAAAAGCTGAGCCGCAGGAAGCCCCATCAGTCTCTCCACACTTCTGCTGTCATTTCTATTGTAGGGAAAACATTATTCAAACCACAGGCTCCAAACTCCCAGGTAACTGAAGCCAGCAGGAAGCTCTGTTTGATATCAAGTATGTTCTTTATCAACCTTTTTGTTGTGATGGGAAGAAATGAACTAACTTTACTTTTATCTTGCCCTGTTTTAACATAACCCAGTAGGTGAATGCTTTATTGGTGCTCTTTGGCCAAACTCTTTGATATACACTGACTTTGCGGTCATAAATTTTCCATACAAAACAATTAATGGTTTTTCATCAGTCCATTCCAACCAGAAAGTATTACAGGATCGTAGCCTTTTGGTTTTTTTTTTTTTTAATTAAAAGTGTATTTAAAAATTTTGCTTATAAGAATTGCGACATTGAAAATACAGCTTGATTTTTCTTATTATATTCTGGGAGACCGCAGCCCCTCTGCCATCAACAGAGACTCAAACATAACAATACAGTCTTGAACTTTGGGGTCAACGTTACAGACTCTACTGAACACTCAGTCTCAATGCTTTTTATTTTTTTGTATCCAAAAGACTTATGTAAGATAAGGAAATGAAGAATCTTTATTTTTTTCCTTCAAGAGTAGTTGATTTTCAATAAGCAAGCTAGTGGTGCTTACACTGTGGAGTTCATTAAATGAGTGCACGTCTAATGCTCGTTTGGTTTTGACACGCCACTAAACCATAACTGAAATCTATTCTTGTTCTCTGTACAATATTATTTGCATAACCTTGTTTGGGTTCAGTATCTGTGCTTTACAGGGAAGAAACAAAGTTGAATAAAATATACAAGCTTTAAACAAAACATTTAAATCTTAAACATGTAAGATTTAGCAGGTTCTTAACTTCATGTCTTTATCTTTCTTGCATTGTTTTCCGTGACACTTCATCTATTTTGGATGCTAGGTTTGTTTATAAATCCCCAGAACTAAATAATCTAAGGGCAAGGAATTCTGAATTCCTAACAGAAACAAAGAAAAATAGCAAGAAAAATTTTACTGTTTTATTTTAGCCCAACATTGAAGATTTTTATAGTATCATTTGCAATTTACAACTTACCAATTACTCAAATACCAGTTATTTCAGAGCTGTCTTCATTCCAGTATTAGAGATATTACATGTATTTAAAAAGCTTAATATCCTCCCCCAGAACCATTGTAATCTTCTCACAATTCCGCATTTGCGTAGTGAGCAAACTTGCCACCAAGTGTTATTGCTAGAATATAAAAAGAGTATTATAAAAGATGCCCATTACAGAGAAATAAGGTAATTTTTCTATTGGAGTTTTCATTTTAAGTCAGAATGTCTCAACCTTGGTACTACTGACACTTGGGGCTGGATGATTCTTTGTTGTAGGTGGCAGTCTTGTACATTGTAGGATGCTTTGCAGCCTTGGCCTCTGCCTCCAGGTGACAGTAATGCCTCTTCCTCCATTGTTACAACCAAAAATGTGTCTAGACGTTGCCAGATGCCCGCTATGTTCCCCGCCCTGTCAGATCCATTGTCTTAAACCAATACACTGTGTACCCATTGGTTTTCTTCCAACACCTCCAGTCAGGAGTTTGCCATGTCCCATGGCTTCCAAGAAGAGAGGTAGGGTACATGGTCACAAGTATATTTTTCTGCCTCTTTCTATTCCTCACCTCCATCTGTAACATATCTCCTCATAAACGCACATGTGTTGTAGCTCACTTTTCATCTTATTATGGTGGCCATCAGGGGAGGAGCATAAACAAATGGGGCCCTTCAGAGAGCATGGTTGAAATGCCAGCAGGCCTGTGTTTATTTTCTGACTACCTTCCCTAAGCCTATGCTTTAGAACTGTGGTGCTGGAGAAGACTCTTGAGAGTCCCTTGGACAGCAAAATCAAACCAGTCGATCCTAAAGGAAATTAGTCCTGAATATTCACTGGGAGGGCTGATGCTTCTGATGAAGTGAAGCTCCAATACTTTGGCCATTGATGCCAAGAACTGACTTGCTGGAAAAGATCCCAGTGCTGGGAAAGGTTGAGGGCAGGAGGAGAAGGGGACAACAGAGGACGAGATGGTTGGATGGCATCACTGACTCAATGGATGTGTTTGAGTTTGAGCAAACTTCAGGAGATAGTGAAGGACAGGGAAGCCTGGCATGCTGCAGTCCATGGGATCACAAAGAGTCAGGTGACTTAGCAACTGAACAACAACAATGAAGCCTGTGTTAGTTCAGCCTTGAAAAGATGATCACACTTGTACTACATGGAAAGGAAAATACTTTCTTTGTGGCAGCTGTGAGTTAGGTGATGGATTTAGACCTTTTCACTCTATTTGCCCAACATTGAAGTTCCCATTTTACAGATAAAGAAACTGGGTCTCTGACAAAATAACTTTGCAAAGGCACACTGGTGTTAAGTAGGGAAGTCAAGTCTTTGAGCTTTCAAGTTGCCAACACATTTCATACAGTTCCTGAAACAAAGCAAGTTTTTCAAACATTATTTATCCACTTGTCTTAGGGAGGGCCAAAGAGTAGTCTGTTGAAATTTTATTCCATCAAAAGACAAATGGAGCAAAGTGTTAACCTTATCATTAATAACTCAAAATACTCTGGTACATTTAGAATTATTTTCAGAGTCCTATGCCTTCTTATCTTCTTGGTAAGGTTCATACTATTCAATTAGTTGGAAAGCTTTATGCTGGTGGGAGTTTGTTAAGCATTTTTACTAAAATGTGTGCTTGTTTCTGTGGCTCCTGCCTGCTCTTTCTCCTCCTGGTTGCTTTTACGTTTGTGTTCTGTTTTTAATCACTAGCAGCATGAAGCTGACAGAGGCAAAAGTAGGTCTGTCAGAGAATCGTTGAGCTGTTGCAAGGACAACTTTGACACAACTGTTTTTAAAGGAAACAGGTATAAGTAGCTATAAGAGTTGAAAAAAAATTGTTTTCAGATTAAAAAAATAATCACTGGGGAAAGGAACTTGGAGTGGAAGGGTGAGATAAAATTAAAAAAAAAATTAAAGATGGCTGCTTTTTCAGGGAAGTTTGTATTTCCATCATTTCTACTGGAATACGATGTGAAAACGTCTTGGTATTGGAGTCCAGAGCAGAGGGAGAAGCAGGATTCCATGTCGAAACAATGCCTTGCTAGACACGTCCTCACCTTCTTACTGGGTTTCTTACTGAGCATCATCTCAGTCCTATGAGTTTGTGGCCAGAGGAAGAGGTGGCAGCAAATGACAGAACCCATTGGAAGGATGGTGCCCTGATCTGAAGGACGGGATAGTCACTTTTCCTTCTGAGGGTTTCCTTCTGCCCACCCACTTTGTCTCTTTGCATTTCTTCAGCCCTTTAGAAGCACAACTTTATTTCTAGACTTACGTTATCCCAGAGCTGAAAGGCTTCAGTATTTACTGAGGATGTGTGGCTAAGTTGCTTCAGTCATGTTGGACTCTTTGGGACCCCATGGAATGTAGCCCACCAGGCTCTTCTGTCCATGGGATTCTCCAGGCAAGAATACTGGAGTGGGTTGCCATTTCTTCCTCCAGGGGAATCTTCCCAGACCAGGGACGAACCCATGTCACCTGCAGTACAGGCGAATTCTTCACTGTTGAGCCACTGGGGAAGCCCATTCAGTGGTTAGAAGTTTTATTTAAACAAACAAACAAAAAACTCTCTTTAAAATCTTTATATGGATTCCTTGCTCCTGGAGAAAAGTTTCATGTAGAAAATATGGATCCACCATGGTCCAAGCTGGGCCACCCAGGCTATAGCTCACTGATATACCCACTCCAAAGTACATGCACTCAGATGTGTACCCTTTGGACACCACAAGGGCTCCTGGGAACTCTGCATTCAAACCCTACATGGAGGAAAGCCCTCCTAATATGGCAGCTGCTACTGCCTGGTCTGGGTGGGACATTCGTGACCACACGGGTCTCTGGACCCATAGCACCTCTGCAAAGAATCAAATAGAAGGTCATTCATTGGCCACCAGACCATCTCTGCTGAGATTTCAGACCTCCTCATGCAGAATGGGTGAGGGGTCAGGGTTGTGGGTGGGCAAGATGTTTCTAGTCTGATGACTTTCGTTCTGGTTACAAAGTGTTAGTCTCTCAGTCATGTCTGACTCTTTGCGACCCCATGTACTGTAGCCCCCCAGGCTCCTCTGTCCATGAGATTCTCCAGGCAAGCCTACTGTAGTAGGTTGCCATTCCCTTCTCCAGGGTATCTTCCCAACCCAGGAATCGAGCCCAGGTCTCCTGCATTGTAGGCAGATTCTTTACTGTCTGAGCTACACGAGAAGTCAAAGGGCTTCTGAAAATACTTCTCCAGGTTTTGGTTGTAGACATAGAAATGAAAATTCCTACCAAGTAGCTTTTAGAAATAGTTGATGTTTTTCATTTTGAAAACGTTGCCTGGAATTTATCCAATTCTTGTGATATTGCTTCTGTGTGGCAACATTTGAAATCACATATTCATTATAGAGAAAGAAAGTCTTAGGCACAAAAAAGGTGAATATCACCACCAACTGGAAGCTGCGTCAGATCATGAATTCCTAAGTGATTTTCTAAATATTAGGTTTAAATAGCATTTATGAACATTTTTAATTGATGAAAAACAATTATGCTGTCAGTTTACATTGGTAACCATGGAGACAAAATTTAATAAGATGGAGAATATACCAAATGAGAGGAAAATGTGTGAAAAATTAAAATGACAAACTGAGTTGGAGGTTTTTATAAAAACCATTTATGTATACAGTGATGGAGCAAATGAAATATGGACTCAACTTGCCAGAAAAGAATTTCAAATTTTTATAGAAAACCACTTCATAAATATAAAATCACACTTTCATATTTATATGTGCCATTTTTCTATAAATTTTAATATTTATTGTCTGTGTTTTCAGCTATCATTTATTTTATTTACATTTAAATTTTAGTGGTTTTGAATGTAGAAGATTTGTCTAATTTCAAAAGTTTTGAGTGAATTTCCTTAATTTCAAGTTAAACTTCTCGCCATCTATGATGTTTCTGGCAAAATGTAAAAGACAGATATGCTTTTCAATAAAGTAAGAATTCCTATGATTTGCTAGCAGGGACTTAGGAAGCTGTCACAATATGAAGCAAATCAGTGTTTGTAATATTTCTGATTTTACATCTGTGATTCTGAAATCCTTCCTGTTTAGACATAAAATGAGAAAATGTATTTGCACTCACAGCAGAAGCCATTTATGTACCTATAAAGATGTTGCTGACATCAAAATGCAGTGTGTATGTGTCCATGTGTGTGCCTGTTTGCGAGGGTGTCTTGCTCTGCGTCTTCCCTCTAATACTACCCCAAGCATATCAGGGAATTTTGAGAGACTGCTGGAGCGAGATGTTGGGAGCATTCTGTGGTGATGGTCAGCACACTCTGATAAGCTGATTCACAGCTTGACGGGCAGGCTGTTGGCACCTACAGTGAGTGGCTCTGGCCGCAGCTCTAAGGCATGAGATGTGGGTCCTTCCAAAAGCAAACAACCTTCGACCCACAGGCTTCATCTGGGCCCATCAGGTCAACAGTTGTTTCCCAGAACATCGACAATTGTCTTTCTCCTTGTGTCAGGAGCCTCTTGAAACATTATACGAGGATAATTAAGTGGTGAATAAGGGTCAATGTGGACAAATAAATCAAACTGATAGTTTGAACACAGACTGATTGAGCAAAAACAAGGAATTCTGCCATGCCTGTTACCACAGTGCTTGATGTGAACTGACTTCGTCACCATTACATCCCAAGGCAGCAAGTGGGAGACAAAAGCTGAGCAAAGAGACATGGGATTTAATTGTTCAGCTTTATTTTTGAAATAAAGACATGCCGTGCATCCATTTACTTGACTTTAAGGGAGCGCAAAACCAAACCCATTCTTAAGCATGCTAATTGAATTAGAAGAGGCTTTCCTCTCGTATAACAGAGATGCAAAAAATGCCAGTGAGATTATCAGACTTTTAGAAGTTCAGAGTTAAAAAGTATGATGACCCATTAAATCTCTGTGTCTGTTGAGACAGATTAAATCTATCTATACATGTAATAATCTTGTCAATATTTCAAAACATATATTACAAATCTACAAGTGGTAAATGTTTATACAGTAAGAAACCATTGATTTCAAATATATTGACTTAGGGAGGAGATTTTGTTAGCAGAAGGGCAGCCTAGAAATCGGGAGAAGAATAGGAGAAAGGAAGAGAAAGACAAAAAAGCCTTAAAAAGGCTGCTGTGTGTCCACAGGGTTGTACTAAGTGGCAACATCATTAGAAAATACATGTAAAGAAAGAAAAAATCTATTAGCAAGAATAAAGAAATTTTTTCCCCGCAAACATGCAGCTGGACTATTTGGGTATTGAAATTCACTTTTCCTAATGGTCTAAATTTGACTTCACTTTCCCCCTCTTAGAAATAAATTATTACTGAGTAATGTTAATTATTTAAGTTGTGCTCTAAGACTTTTGCCTCAACTTACCGTGTGGCACTTGTATCAGACTGTGTAAGACCCTGCATTTCATAACATGTATCTTTGCACGTGAACAGCATCAACCTTATAAATGGTAACAGTTAAAAGAGTCTCATATATAAAGTGAAAAAAAAATGGGTTACATCAACCCTTATCAAGCAATTAGTAAGATTTACCATAAAGAATTATTTTATATGCTTAATCAACAAAAAAATTTATAGAAGGGAATGAGAAATCAGCCACTTTCTACTCTTCTGCTCATTTGCTATTTTCTAGTTAGACCCCTTGAAGATGTTGGCAATACAGTGAATAGCGACTGAGAACAGTGATTTATAAATTTAAAGACAATTAAATGATATTTGCTTGGAAGTGCTGATTATATATCCATTCCCATATCTGGGCATCTGTCTTCATTTTTTAAGTACAGTTATAAATATCAATATGCTTAGATCAATGAAAATAACATGATTTGTCATTGATGTTGTCTTTGAACAGTGTTAATATAAAATAACTACCAAGAAACAATTCTCTTGGGAGAAGTAACTACTTACTGCAGTGCTCCTGGGTTCCTCCTCCCCCTCACAAGTAATTTCATATAAAGAATTTAAGAGAAGCTCATCTGTGAGCAGTCTGCCCTGAGAAAGTAGTTTAAGAAAGGTGTAATGGATTATGGAGGGAGATGAAGGCAAGTTTTACACCATATCCAATCAGGCTTTTTCTTAAAGGTCAGGACATTCTGTCTGGGTCCATTTGTGTTTTTGATTCTGCCGTTTCACTATTCAGGAACACAATGTAACTGTCAGTCTCAACAACAGCTCCTGGCTCCACTGGCTCCACAGCTCTCGGGGTGACGTACAATATTTCACATCCACAAAACAATTCGGCGTCTGCGTGGGCAAACCATATGATGACCACGGGGAGCAATATGGTCACACCCTACTGAGCTTTCTTAAGGAGACTCTGTAAGGAAAGACATCTGAAAAAGAAGACGACTTTGTGCCTCTGCACTTTTGCAGACTTACCAAATAGTATTTTAATGTTTTGTTTCTATCAGCGGACGTCAAATGCAAATGCCATCCCTCTGCTCCATCTCAGGAGATAAAGATAGCTTTACTGCTATGCTAAACGAGTGTCATCATGGACTTAGGGGGGTGATAGATATTAGAAATAATTTAGCACATTAATGATGGCTGTGTTGGATTTCCCCTGTGTGTTTTTTGTTATATTATTTCTTTCTCTTCCCAAACAAAACCAAACACTAGCTCAAATTTATATGGGCAAAGGATGAGTTCTGACAGCTTAGGGAGAGCAGAGAATCAATAGTCGGTTTAACCTAATCTTTTTAATCAGTGGAGTTTGAACTGAGCTCTGGAGAATGAATGCATACAGTACATTTTCAAAGGATTTGGCCCAAATCACAACTTTTGGGCCCAAATGATGGGTTTAAGTTACAGTCCAGTCTGTTGCTTCACTCAGAGGAAAACTGGGATGAAGGGACTGTTAAAAAAAGAAAAGAAATTACTTACATAAAACAACAGCAAAGGAAAAAACAATAAAGGAAAGAAAAAGCTTGTGTTTTTTTGGCACTCAGATTAATCCATTTCCTGACCAGATTAAGTGCGTGCATGCTAAGTTGCTGCAGTCGTGTCTGAGTCTTTGGGACTCTATGGACTGTAGCCTGCCAGGCTCCTCTGTCCATGGGATTCTTTAGGCAAGAATACTGGAGTGGGTTGCTATGCCCTTCTCCAGGGGGTCATCCTGACCCAGGGATAGAACTCACGTCTCCTATGGCTCCTGCATTGCAGGTGGATTCTTTATCACTGAACCATCGGGAATGCCCAACTAGCCAATATTTATCCTTGTGGCAGAATTTCCAGTCTCTGTTCTTTCTTTATCCAAGCTTCATCGTGAATTCATTTTTTCAGTGAATTTATTTTCAAAGACTTTTAAAACTTCCTTGAATTTTTCTAACAACAAAAATATTTTAAAATGTATTTCCAAGTAATATGTGTTCCCTTTCTATCCTTTTCAACATTTTACCTGTGCATCTGAAGATTTCTTCATGTTCATAACACTAAACTCATCAGATACATAAATTATTACCTGATGATTCCTCTAATTGTGTTAATTTGAATCCTGCCTGCAAATCATGTCCAGTTATACGTTGATAACACATAGGACTGGAAAAGGTCAGTTTTCATTCCAATTCCAAAGAAGGGCAATGCCAAAGAATGCTCAAACTACCGCACAATTGCACTCATCTCACACGCTAGTAAAGTAATGCTCAAAATTCTCCAAGCCAGACTTGAGCAATACGTGAACCGTGAACTCCCTGATGTTCAAGCTGGTTTTAGAAAAGGCAGAGGAACCAGAGATCAAATTGCCAACATCGGCTGGATCATGGAAAAAGCAAGAGAGTTCCACAAAAACATCTATTTCTGCTTTATTGACTATGCCAAAGCCTTGGACTGTGTGGATCACAATAAACTGTGGAAACTTCTGAAAGAGATGGGAATACCAGACCACCTAACTGGCCTCTTGAGAAATCTGTATGCAGGTGAGGAAGCAACAGTTAGAACTGGACATGGAACAACAGACTGGTTCCAAATAGGAAAAAGAGTACGTCAAGGCTGTATATTGTCACCCTACTTATTTAACTTACATGCAGAGTACATCACGAGAAACGCTGGACTGGAAGAAGCACAAGCTGATATCAAGATTGCCGGGAGAAATATCAATAACCTGAGATATGCAGATGACACCACCCTTATGGCAGAAAGTGAAGAGGAACTAAAAAGCCTCTTGATGAAAGTGAAACAGGAAAGCAAAGAAGTTGGCTTAAAGCTCAACATTCAGAAAACGAAGATCCTGGCATCCGGTCCCATCACTTCATGGGAAATAGATGGCGAAACAGTGGAAACAGTGTCAGACTTTATTTTTTTGGGATCCAAAATCACTGCAGATAGTGACTGCAGCCATGAAATTAAAAGATGCTTACTCCTTGGAAGAAAAGTTATGACCAACCTAGATACTATATTCAAAAGCAGAGACGTTACTTTGCCGACTAAGGTCCGTCTAGTCAAGGCTATGGTTTTTCCAGTGGTCACGTATGGATGTGAGAGTTGGACTGTGAAGAAGGCTGAGTGCCGAAGAATTGATGCTTTTGAACTGTGGTGTTGGAGAAGACTCTTGAGAGTCCCTTGGACTGCAAGGAGATCCAACCAGTCCATTCTGAAGGAGATCAGCCCTGGGATTTCTTTGGAAGGAATGATGCTAAAGCTGAAACTCCAGTACTCTGGCCACCTCATGCGCAGAGTTGACTCATTGGAAAAGACTCTGATTCTGGGAGGGACTGGGGGCAGGAGGAGAAGGGGATGACAGAAGATGAGATGGCTGGATGGCATCATGGACTCGATGAACGTGAGTCTGAGTGAACTTCAGGAGATGGTGATGGACAGGGAGGCCAGGCGTGCTATGATTCATGGGGTCGCAAAGAGTCGGACACGACTGAGCGACTGAACTCAACTGAACTGAACACACATGGTAATGCTGATTCATATGAGATGATTATGGATTTTTTTTTCTCCTGATTGATTGCATTTACAATAATAAGGGCCAATGAAACTTAAGAACCACAAATAATTTACCTCTGGCTTAAGAGTGTAGTTTTGTGTTTTTGCTGAGGCAGTATTCTGTCATTTGACTTTATGAGAATTTATCAGGGGCTTCCCAGGTGGCACTAGTGGTAAAGAACTCATCTGCCAGTGCAGGAGACATAAGAGATATGGGCTCAATCCCTGGGCCAGAAAGGTCCCCTGGAGGAGGGCACTGCAACCCACTCCAGTATTCTTGGGCTTTCCTCATGGCTCAGACAGTAAAGAATCTGCCTGCAATGTGGGAGACCTGGGTTCAATCCCTGGGTTAGAAAGATCCCCTGGAAGAGGGCATGGCAACCCACTCCAGTATTCTTGCCTGGAGAATCCACTGGACAGAGGAGACTGGTGGGCTACGGTCCATAGGGTTGCAAAGAGTTGGACTCGACTGAAGTGACTTGGCAAGAATTTATCAGGCAAGTTTTAATTTTAATTAGTCAGTGAGACTGCATGTTAAAAACTAACTTAGAGAAGGTAGAAAATTGTTCAATTTCTGTAATTTGTCTGAAAAATTACAAATTTTTTTGAGATTTGTCTTAAATTTTACTTCATGTTACTCTATATGGATATAATTCTTACATTTAATATTGATGGAAAGTACCAGTCTCAGTGAATCTAGATTTTTATCTAAAGTGACAACTCAATACTTAGCAAAAATTATAGTAAAGAGTATCAAAAAGTAAAGTAAAAATTTGTTAGAAAAATTAAATAAAAAAGAAATCCACAGTTAACAGTGAAGAGGAAGTAAGCCCATGAAAGGGTAAATCCTGTCGAGAGTACATACCCCACTTCCCTACTCCCTGTGACAGCATTTCTTGCCACCACAATTCAAGTTGAACCTAAGGTTTGAGTGGGTTGGTTACATGATATATGATCCATGCCTTAAAAACACAGTGTATTTAAGGACCAGGTCCAGAGCAGTGTAGGTGAAAGATAGGAGGTTGTACCAGAGATTGTGGTGAGCTTAGTGCCTGCCCCAGCTGCAAAGTGGAAATGACAGTCTTGTATTTTGGTTAGAATTGCCTTTTTTTTTCCAGACTTCCCTGGTGGCTTAGACGGTGAAGTGTCTGCCTACAATGCGGGAGACCCGGGTTCGACCCCTGGGTCAGGAAGATCTGCTGGAGAAGGAAATGGCAACCCACTCCAGTACTCTTACCTGGAAAATTCCATGGACCTGTAGGCTAGAGTCCATGGGGTCGCAAAGAGTAGGACAAAACTGAGCGACTTCAATGTCATGTCAGTGGCATGTTCCCTTTTTCTCATTGTTCAGGAAAAGTTATGTGCTGTACCATACTAATGAACTATGTCCGGGAGTTTCTTCCAAACTGTAGGATGTGAGCGTGTGATCTGTAGATCAGAGGTGACTTCTTAGATCTTAATAATATCATTGATGCTATTTAAGTCTTGGGTTGGGCTGCAAGTCAAATGGCAAAATGGTGAATTATTTGAACATAGGACTTTATCACTTCCTTTAAGTATAGAGGATGTAATCTCTTCCCTAGAGGAAAATAAAGAAACCAGGCTGTTTAACAGCTTCTTTGAGATATTTATCTTGCAGCTTCCTAATCTCACACGCTAGTAAAGTAATGCTCAAAATTCTCCAAGCCAGACTTCAGCAATACGTGAACCATGAACTTCCAGATGTTCAGTCTGGTTTTAGGAAAGGCAGAGGAACCAGAGATCAAATTGCCAACATCCACTGGGTCATCGAAAAAGCAAGAGAGTTCCAGAAACACATCTATTTCTGCTTTATTCACTATGCCAAAGCCTTTGACTGTGTGGCTCACAATAAACTGTGGAAAATTCTGAAAGAGAGGGAAACACCAGACCACCTGACCTGCCTCTTGAGAAACCTGTATGCAGGTGAGGAAGCAACAATTAGAACTGGACGTGGAACAACAGACTGGTTCCAAATAGGAAAAGGAATACGTCAAGGCTGTATATTGTCACCCTGCTTATTTAACTTATATGAAGAGTACATCATGAGAAACACTGGGCTGGAAGAAGCACAAGCTGGGATCAAGATTGCCAAAAGAGACACATGTACCCCAGTGTTCATCACAGCACTGTTTATAATAGCCAGGACATGGAAACAACCTAGATGTCCATCAGCAGATGAATGGATAAGAAAGCTGTGGTACATATACACAATGGAGTATTACTCAGCCGTTAAAAAGAATTCATTTGAATCAGTTCTGATGAGATGGATGAAATTGGAGCCGATTATACAGAGTGAAGTAAGCCAGAAAGAAAAACACCAATACAGTATACTAACACATATATATGGAATTTAGAAAGATGACAATGACGACCCTGTATGCAAGACAGCAAAAAAGACACAGATGTGTATAACGGACTTTTGGACTCAGAGGGAGAGGGAGAGGGTGGGATGATTTGGGAGAATGGCATTCTAACATGTATACTATCATGTAAGAATCGAATCGCCAGTCTATGTCTGATGCAGGATACAGCATGCTTGGGGCTGGTGCATGGGGATGACCCAGAGAGATGTTATGGGGAAGGAGGAGGGAGGGGGGTTCATGTTTGGGAACGCATGTAAGAATTAAAGATTTTAAAATTAAAAAAAAAAAAAGATTGCCAAAAGAAATATCAATAACCTCAGATGACACCACCCTTATGGCAGAAAGTGAAGAGGAACTAAAAAAGCCTCTTGATGAAAGTGAAAGAGGAGAGTGAAAAAGTTGGCTTAAAGCTCAACATTCAGAAAACTAAGATCATGGCATCTAGTCCCATCACTTCATGGCAAATAGATGGGGAAACAGTGGCAGACTTTATTTTTCTGAGCTCCAAAATCACTGCAGATGGTGACTGCAGCCATAAAATTAAAAGACGCTTACTCCTTGGAAGGAAAGTTATGACCAACCTAGATAGCATATTCAAAAGCAGAGACATTACTTTGCCGACTAAGGTCCGTCTAGTCAAGGCTATGGTTTTTCCAGTGGTCATGTATGGATGTGAGAGTTGGACTGTGAAGAAAGGTAAGCACCGAAGCTTTTGAAGTGTGATGTTGGAGAAGACTGTTGAGAGTCCCTTGGATTGAAAGGAGATCCAACCAGTCCATTCTAAAGGACATCAGTCCTGGGTGTTCTTTGGAAGGAATGATGTTAAAGCTGAAACTCCAATACTTTGGTCACCTCACGTGAAGAGTTGACTCATTGGAAAAGACTCTGATGCTGGGAGGGATTGGGGGCAGGAGGAGAAGGGGACGACAGAGGATGAGATGGCTGGATGGCATTACTGACTCTATGGACTTGAGTCTGAGTGAACTCCCCTAGTTGGTGATGGACAGGGAGGCCTGGCGTGCTGCAATTCATGGGGTCACAAAGAGTCGGACATGACTAAGCGACTGAACTGAACTGAAACTGTTTAAAGTATACACATTGAATTATGATTTCTGACAGTACCAACATGATGAAAATTACCCCTTCCCCCTTTCCCTGGGTACATGACTATGTAGCTAGAAATTGTATTTCTGTCTCCTTTGCGGTTAGATGTGACCAGCTTCTCCCTGGTAGGTTTTCATGTAGCCAACTTGTAGTTGACCATTGGAAGCTGCAAGTTATCTAAAAATACTTGCTGTCTTTGCTCATAGAAACTTTTTGATAGGAATTTTTCTCTGATGTGAACCCTTTCCTCTACCCAAACTGCTTTATCACTATCTCCCATGAGACCAGGAGCTTTTTGCTTCTTGCCCTCTGCTTATATACCCTGTTTGTCCAGCTAGAATGATTACTTTTCTATCTGGTTAGATGGACTTACTGAGCTAGCTTTGAATTTGCAGCTTACATCTTGCTTCCTTTATGAAGTTCTTTCCAATACTGCATCTGGAGGGACCTCAAGTTCTTATCTGTTCCCAGAATGCCTATGGCTCTTTATTACTCACTTGACACTAAACATTTGCTGTCTTCTGTTAAACTAGTGGAGTGTGGTAGGAAAACCCTGGCTTCGGTGTCAGCAGACCCGAGTCCTGGCCCTGACACAGGATATCACTCATTGTAAGCTTGGTTTCCTTGTCTTTAAAACTGAGGTAATGATACTCAAGTGAATTCCTTTGACAACTGAAGGAAATATTGAAATATTTTACAAGCAATAAAATCTTATGTAAGAGAAGGCATTATTACTATCACAAACACATGTGTTTTATTATTTGTCCAAAATATCTAGCACAGGGCCTTGTAAATATTATATCAATCAAATGAATGAATGAATCAACTAGAAATCTGAAAACCTGAGTTTTGGAGGCTGTTCAGCAGCTGGACAATCTTTGGCCTGGCATATTTTGTAAAATGAGAGGGTTGGTTTACTGTCTAGGCTGATGGACCTAGACATCAACCCTGTGCAACCCTGGTTGCACAATGGACACAGTAGGGAGCGTCTAGAAAATGCATGTGCCTGAATCTCACCTCAAATTGACCCAGACTCTCTGGAGGTAATGCTCATGCACAGGTATTAAAATATTTTGTTTAGTTTTGAAAAACTAAACAAAAAAAATTTACAGAGAAGTTGTAACAGAATAAAGAAATTCCCCTTCACCCTGAATCATTTAGAGCAAGTTGCCCACCTAATGATCCATCATCCTTTAATACTTAGGTGTGATTTTCCTATAAACAAGGACATTCTTCAACATAGATACAATGCAACCATCGGAATCTGATGGTTAGCATGGATACATTCAAGATGCTTTCAAGTTTCAACTTTTCCTCAAAAATATCTCTTGAAAACTGTATCTGTTAGTAGGACTTAGCTGGTGGTCCAGTGGCTAAAACTTTGCATTCCCAATGCAGGGGGCCCAAGTTCTATCCCTGGTCAGGGAACTAGATCCCACATGCCACAGCTAAGAGTTCACAAGCTGCAACTAAGATCCAGCACAGTCAAACAAATATATAAAAATAAATATATAAAGAAAGCTGTACCTGTTTAGAATCACATCTTGCACTTAGTTATCATATCTCTTTAGTCTCCATGGGGCTTCCCTGGTGGCTCAGAAGGTAAAGCATCTGCCCGCAATGCAGGAGACCTGGGTTTGATTCCTGGGTCAGGAAGATCCCCTGGAGAAGGAAATGGCAACCCACTCCAGTACTTTTGCCTGGAAAATTCCATGGATGGAGGAGCCTGGTGGGCTACAGTCCATGGGGTTGCAGAGTCGGACGCGACTGAGCGATTTCACTTTCTTTCACTTAGTCTCCATTAGCCTGGAAAAATTCCTCAGTATTTCCTCCACTTTTATGACCTTGATACTTTTGAAGATTACAGGCCATCTTTCAGTCTGGATTGGTCTGGTGTTTCCTTATGATTAGATTCAGGTGATATTTGTTAGACAAAAATGTCACAGAAGTCGTGATGCTTTTTCCCATCAAGATGCATGATTTCAATTTGTCCCATCACTGATGAAGTTCGCTTTGGTTTAGGTGATGGTGGCCAGTCTTCTCCACTATAAAGTTAATCTTGTCCCTTTTAGTAATGAATAAATACTTGGTGGAGGACATTTTGTGATTATTTTGTACCTACAAACTTCAAATGCATTCATTTATTTCTATCTATATGTTATCATGATTTTCTATTTTATTCAGTGTCTTAATATGTTATGATCATTGTTTATTTAAATACTCAAATTGTCCTGAGTTTGGCCAACGGGAGCTCCATCAAGTTGGCTCCTGTGTCCTTTTCAGATGTCCCTGGATTCTTTGAGTGCTTCCAGCTTTCTGGTACATAAGATGTTTCAGGTTCATCTGGTCCTTTCCTTCCCCCAGCCCCAGAATCAGTGACCTCTCCAAGGAGCCCTGGCTCCTTTTAGTGGAGAATAGAATTAGAAGCTAAGTCAGGGTCCTAGGTATGCTCTTTGCTATGGGTATTGTGACTTCTAGGCTCTCTCAGTAAGTAGAGTTAGGGAATTCATGAATGTATGAATATGTTCTTATACATACTTTTGTATCCATGTTTACTTCTATCCCTATGTATATATTTTGAAACCATGAATTTACTACTTATATATTTACTTCTATCCCTAGGTATATATTTTGAAACCATGAAATGAGAGGCTGGGTGAAGCACAAGCTGGGATCAAGATTGCTGGGAGAAATATCAATAACCGTAGATATGCAGATGATACCACCCTTAAGGCAGAAAGTGAAGAGGAACTAAAGAAGCTCTTGAAGAAAGTGAAAGAGAGTGAAAAAACTGGTTTAAAACTCAACATTTACAAAACAAAGGTCATGGTATCTGGCCCCATCACTTCATGGCAAATACATATGGAAACAATGAGAGACTTTAGTTTCTTGGGCTCTAAAATCACTGCAGATGGTGACTGCAGCCTTGAAATTAAAAGATGCTTGCTCCTTGGAAGAAAAGATATGACAAACCTAGACAGAGTATTAAAAAGCAGAGACATTATTTTGTCAACAAAGGTCCATCTAGTCAAAGCTATGCTTTTTCCAGTAGTCATGCATGGATGTGAGAGTTGGACCATAAAGAAAGCTGAACCTCAAAGGATTGATGCTTTTGAACTGTGGTGTTGGAGAAGTCCCTTGAATTGCAAGGAGATCAAACAAGTCAATCCTTAAGGAAATCAGTCCTGAATATTCATTGGAAAGACTGATGCTGAAGTTGAAGCTCCAATACTTTAGCCACCTGATGCGAAGAACTGACTCATTGGAAAAGAACCTGATGCTGGGAAAGACTAAAGGCACGGGGAGAAGGGAGTGACAGAGGATAAGATGGTTGAATGGCATTACCAACACAATGGATATGAGTTTGAACAAGCTCTGGGAGATGGTGAAGGATAGGGAAGCCTGGAATGCTTCAGTCCATGGGGTCGCAGAGTCGGACACAACTGAGTGACTGAACAACAACATAAACTTATTAATTCCAATTCTAATTTAATACCACAAGGTTAATCCTAGTTTCCCCCCTTTCAGAATTTGTAACTCCTTCTCATCTTCAGGAGTTTAAGAATTTGAAACAAACTAACAGAAAATTCTCTAAGTGATTTTCTTCTCTTTCATTGCCTGCCGAGCTTAAAATTAACATCACAAATTATTAAATAAGATACATCTCTTTTTAAAGCTCTATTATATTATGGTTCCTTAAAGACACACAGGTGCATGCACACAGACTCACACTCACACATTTTTTAAAGCTAAGAATACATGCATTCTACCTGATGTCTTAATATTGCTTTTAAACAGGGTCATGGAATCGTGCCATCCTTTATAGCCATTTAATTGTTATGGAAGTGTTGTCTTCCTAAACTAGTATATATAAGATGGATAAACAACAAGATCCTACTGGAGAGCATGGGAAACCATATTCAATATCTGTGATACACCAAAATGGAAAAGAACATGAAATAGAATGTGTGTACAACCGAGTCACTTTGCTGTACAACAGAAATTAATGCAATACTGTAAACAACTGTTCTTCAATAAAATTTTTAAAAATTAAAAAGCATTGCCTTCCTAATTTAATTTTTTGAAAAAATATCATAGGAAAGCTTATCTCCCTGAATATTTCAAAACCAAAAGCAGGATGCATAAATAGATTTGTCTCTTGTCAGGAGCAATGGAGTGGAATTCTCCTACAAGATGGGAAAAGTCGGGCATTCAGCAGTCCGTGACAAGCACACATTGAGCCAGACAACACCATGTTGGAACTCTGCCTGCCTGATGGACATGCAGAGATGGGATTATTTGTGTTGGTAAAGCTTGTATCCATCTCAAAGGAAAGGAGGAGGCTATTGTGGATGGAGGTAGCCATTTGAAAATGTTCATATCATGTTAGTTGCACTTTGCTTCACATTCACTTTGCTTTCTATGCATCCCTTGGTTGGAAGACCACGTTTCCATTCAGAAGTATCACATGTTTTATATACAATCCATGCAGTTATAAGAGGGGGTGTGGGATGGGGTAAATATTGCCATTTTCTATTGAAGAAAGAAAGTGATATCTTTGAGGTGTTGAATTACCAACCAGAAGTTGAGTTGTGGTTGAAAATAAAAGAAAAATTAATGCTCCCTCATTGAATTCTTTGCAATTGCTATGATCATGCATATTATATTGGATTGCCAACTTGTGCTCATTCTTCATCACCCAAACACTCTTACCCTTTTTAATAGTTCCAAACATTTTATTGCTACAATTCTGAGTGTCCAGAGTGGCTCAGTTCCTTCTCATCACTTCACTCTCTTTATAGATGGTTCTGAGTTTAGGGAATGCACCACACAGGACAAGTCATAGTCATGTGCTTACTGTCTTGTGTAAACAATCATCACTTTAGCTGCTATGTCTTCAGCTCACATTCAGTCATTCATTAATTACTAACACACTACACCATTCAATTAATCAACTATCAGTTAATCAACCATTTTAACCTGTTAGCTTTTTACTGGGCTTCCCTGATAGCTCAGTTGGTAAAGAATCTCCCTGCAATGCAGGAGACCCTGGTTTGATTCCCAAGTTGGGAAAATCCCCTGGAGAAGGGGTAGGCTACCCACTCCAGTATTCTTGGGCTTCCCTTATGGCTCAGCTGGTAAAGAATCCTCTAGGTGGAAATCAGTTATCCCATAGAACCACTTTGACAGCTCTAACCAAAAAGTTTTTAAATATTGAGGTCAAATTGCATAAAAAGAATTTTATTTTAGATTTTAAAGGAGATGATTATGCAATGACAAAGCTCTAAGATATCTATAAATTACACGATTAAATTGGCATGCCCAAATAGGTGACTAGTTGAATTCACTCACTTTCTTAAAATATCTGTGTTTCTCTTGGGAGTGAGGGAAGGTAGGAATAAATGTGAGAAATTGTCATAGGAAAGGAATCATCAAGTTATGAAGATATAAATGAACAACCATTTTTCAGGAGATTAAGTCACAGAAGACGAAGTAAATCTTAAAGTTAATAATTGAAAAATGTGGAGAAAAGTGTTTTACAAAAGGAAAGAGTGAGAGTAGAATTTTCTCTAAAGGGAAAATGTTTTATGAAAATAAACTAGAATGTTATTTCTTAAGAGTACTTTTTACATAACAAACCATTTATTGTTTCTATTTGAAATCTGTTGGGAGCAGTTTATCTTTCTGTCAAGTCAGTTGACTGATCTAACTATACAAAAGTACTGTTTTGATTATCTGAATAGTGATACTACAGTGAAGAGAACTAGTCTAAGAGCTTGCTACATTTCAGAAATTTCTTACCTTGCATTTGAACTGAATCCAGTTTACCTCAAATAAGACAACACTCCATTTGAAACTTGAAAAAGGAAAATTGGACATTTCTACTAAATTTTTAAACATCCTAGGATTGTCCTTTCTCTGAGGGTATGTTTTCTGACCTATTTGAAAAGGGAGTGTGAAAATAAAGTAGCTCTGTTTATGATGAAACCTCTCTTTTGGTATAAAACCAGTTAAGTAGAGAACATTGCATCATGCATGAGAGAATCTTCCCCTGGGTGCGTCTAAAAGCAAGTACAGAGTGCCATGCACAGACTAACAGATGCCCAGCAGGGGAGATCCAGGCCCTCACCTCCCTCTAGTCTCTCGTGTTAATGAGGACTCTTGATGCAGTTTAAGGCACACTAGTGAGCGGCCCTAAATCAGAGCTCGTCCTGCGGAAGGAAACTTTACAATGGGTACCGAGGCTGGCCGGTTCGAATTCCAGATGTGGGGCCTGTACCCTGCCTCTGACCAGCATCCCTTTCTGTGCTCCACAGCTGGTCCATGTAAATGTGCCATATTGCCGTCCATCTGCTCAGAGAGTGCACAGTGGCACATCTCTCTCTGACAGTGGACCGTTTTATCGAATGCTATAAATATTGAAATTCATAGGCATGAAGTAGCAGATTTTTAATGTTACTTAGAGAGACATTTGAGCCACAACCTTTGGCAGCAGCATACACTGTTAGCATCTCAGTACACTGTGCACCATTTGGTTCAGACTCATGAACAACTTTTCCGGGAATTTCATGGCTCTCCAATCCCAGGTAAAATGGAGTACAGACCCTGAGGGATGATATTTAGTGTGAATGTCACCCTGCATACAATGTGCCTTTGGGATATGGACTTTCCAGCGCTGTGCTGTGTTAAACCATATGTTAATGTTTTTATACTCAGAAAAGATTAGATTGGGGACCAATAAAGTTTCAAAACTACAAATAATAGGCTAACCATAGTGAAACATGAAGCATTCCTTCCGCTGATATTTTTCCAAAGTCTCTGCAGTTTTCATTTTTTGAAATGGCAGGGCTATATTTTGTTATAGGAAACCAGCTTATCCATATTTTATAAGCTGATATGTGCAAATTTTGTATCAAAGTGTGAACATCTCCATTAATTTGAAATGACTGGCATATACTGGATAAGAAATGGAAAATGGCTCTGGAGTGTTTTTCCTCCTATTGATCAAATAATAAACAAACTTTGAGGCAAAAAGGAAGTCAACCAAAGCCCAGGAATGAAAAGGGAACAGGTTTATCTCGTGTGATTTTGACTTCAAGGGTAATGTTCTTTGTCTTTAATGAGCAGCGAGCCAAGGCAAAGCTGTTCAAGACAAAAAATGGACGTGGGTTCTGTAGGAAGCCGCCTATACTCTCATCTCCAGTTCTGTTGTGAAAAACGCTAAATAAACAGAAAATGCCCTCTAGCAATTGTCAGGGATTTAACAACAGAAGCGAATCACTCATTTAAAACAGTAAGTAGTTGGAAAAGGATGCGATAATGCTCCCAGTTTGGCATTTGTTTACATCAGAGCTTTGTAACAAATGTGACAATTATTAAAAAGTAAAGCACTTTTCCTGCCTAAATTGATGTAAAGAATCAAAGGGGATCAAAATCCAAACTGAATTTCAATTATTCTTCTGGCATGTACATTTCTCAAGACTGTGATGCTTTTTAACTTGGCTTCATTATCATTTTCCAATTGCTCTGTGGTCGTCATAGTTTTTTTTTTTTTTTTTTTTTTTTGTAAAATAGCAACTTGCATCTTTATTACTGAAGTTGTAACATTCCAACAATAGCTGTGTCATTGCTCAAACATTTCCCCGAGTTCCCAATCAGCAGAGTTATGTAAGGTGGCAGGTTAATAAACGCGACACACTGAAATCATTTGTACCAGATTATCTCCCCTTCCAAACTCTGACAGATGCCTAAGTCCAGCTGGTAAAAAAAGTTTATAGGCGAGTTGGATCTGGGGTCTTCACACACTCCACAATGTTGGCTACCAGTGCTGGTTTTAATGAGTCACGGATTGCCTGTTTATCTTCTGCTCCCTGCTGTTTCTGCATTTTCTCTTCCAGAACAATCCTAGAAACACATGCTGCTACAGACGCTGGAGCAATGTGTGTAGACATTTGAGCCAAATTATTATAAAGAACTCTTTCTTCTCTGATATTATAAAAAGGAGCGAGGATTGCACATTGCCTAGCAAATCGTTGTCTCAGATGTTCACTGTGACACGCTCAATATGGCCTACCAGAAAAAGTTGGAGACATTTGAAACCTTAACAACTACGCAAAATGACACTGTAATTGGCGGGTTTTGTTGTTCATGTTCTGGCTCAGCTAAAAACTGCTCTAAACACTTTGTTTAATGATGTTACATTATGACAACACATGGCTTCTATACAGCAAGTCATCATGTTTAACATGCAACTACACAGGAAAAGTAGCAAGTGGCCAGGAAACCGTACCAGGAGTCACCCTTCAAAGTTCGTGCTGCAAACCAAAAAATGATTAGGCATGAATCTCCAAATAATGCCTCTTTTCACTAAAAGCTCACTGATGTCAGGTTTCTAATTGTGCTGGCTTAAGGTATCTTTTTAGAAAGGCTACTGGTTTGAGTGTGTGTGTGTGTGTGTTGTGGGGAGAAGGAAATATTGCAATCACATATTTAATATTTAACTGAGACTTGGGAAAATGGTTGAAAAAAGAGAAACACACAAATAAGATCATTGCTTTAAGCAAATTACTTGCTGAAACTCAGGTATTTTTCTTTGGATGTCAAAAATTTTTTTAATAAAATAAGAAAGCATGCACTCTCCTCCCAATAGATTTATTAATGCATTTTTATCTATTTTAATAAAGTTTTTGGCCAACTCCTAAGTGTCCAGCTTTTGCTGTCTTAGAAATAGTGGATATGGATGCTGTCTCTGTCCTCAGATATTTTGGTTTATAATAAAGTAGGGAGATGACATACATCAACAAATGTAATGCAGATATATACCAAAAAGAATGCAGATGTAAAATAGCTTTGATGGAAGAGTTCAGTTAAAGATTAGGATGGCAGGTTGGAAAATGTTAGCATGACGCTTATGGAAACATTTTGTTTTGGGATGATTAAATTTAGGAGAGGAAGGGTTTAGACAAAGATATGTAAAATCACATTTGGATGTTTTGGATATTCAGAGAGAAGCCTGATGAGGATAGATACTGAGTCTGCATGAAGCAGGGCCTTCTGACAAGCTGAACTTCATAGTCTAGGAAAGGCTTGGGGGTCACTGCTAAAAACAGTCATTGTGTCAGAAGAAATTAGGAAATGTTTGTGGAGTGAAACAAGGATATAAGACATTTTGGAGGAGATAAAAGCAGAGGCCAGGAACTGTGAAACCATCCAGAATTATACTGTGCTTGAACATGGCTTCATTATCTCAGAAAACCTGAAGAGAGATTTTTTCCCCCACATATCACTGGATATACTTTATAGAAGATCCCCTGTGATAATTATCATTTGTATTGAGTTTCAGAAATTATTTCCTTTCCTGAAATAGCTATTTTTACTTTAAATAATCAAGGATGGACCTCAATGTACTATATAACCATTTTAGATGTCAATGACATCAACGAATGACTAAGATTTGCTTTGCTCACGGCAGGAGTCTGAAACAGTCTCTTCCTTCTGTCTCTATTGGGACATTTCTGCCATGTTTCATCTTTAAGTCATCTCAGTTGCTTTTGGAAATAGAGGGCATAGTGCAAAGTGGAGAAGATTAAAAAATTTCCTCACATTATGAAATGAAAATGTAACATTTATTTATGCTTCTCGTTTCTTTTTTAAGTAATTGATCTAATTTTCATTACAATGACCCAATGGGTAGAGAGAAAAAATAAACTGTATTTTAGCAAACTTCATTCTGCTTTCAATAATTTAAGGACTTCCTTTAAGTGACTTGTGGGCTTCCCTGGTGGCTCAAACAGTAAAGAAGTGAAGTGAAGTGAAATATGAAAGTCGCTCAGTCGTGTCCAACTCTTTGGGACCCCATGGGCTGTAGTTCATGGAATTCTCCAGGCCAGAATGCTGGAGTGGGTTGCCTTTCCCTTCTCCAGAGGATCATCCTGACCCAGGAATCAAAACCAGGGTCTCCTGCATTGCAGGCAGATTCTTTACCAACTGAGCTATGAGGGAAGCCCCAAAATAGTCAAGAATCTGTCTGCAGTTCAGGAAACCCAGTTTCAGTCCCTGGGTTGGGAAGATCCCCTGGAGAAGAATTCCATTGACAGAGGAGCCTGGCAGGGTACAGTTCAAGGGATTGCAAACAGTCAGACACGACTGAGCAATTAACTTTCACTTTTAAGTGACTCGTTTCTTTAGTAAATATTCACTGCTTTGGAAGCTCTTGTGCTCCTCCCTCACATGGTACCTGTGTAGTTAAGGAAGAGGGGCTTGCTCGCCCTCACATTGAAACGGGAGGAGGTGTCTGGTTGGTGTGTGCTTGTCTTCACCCCTGTCCCCCACCTTGGCCTTGATCTGCTTTCCTATGTGTCCTGGGAGCCTAATGCCCACAGAGTTTATCTCCTAGGCCTCCTGGCTGGATGACTTCTGTTGGTTCAGTTAATGGGAACAGTGTTCGGAAGGTGAAAAGTGGGGGCATTTCTCCCCTGCTCCCTCCCTGCTATAGTGCTGTATCTCTGGCTGGGTGTCTCCATGACGGCAGCTGACACAACCCCAGCTCTCCACTGGCTCTGGCTTATCATCTCTGGTCCCTTTAGCTCTGTGGGAAGGAAGTTGCTAGTCTCTGGTGCCTCACTGTCCATTATTGCTTCCTTAACTCTGCCCATGCCTCTGGGAATAGCATCCTTACTAAGAGCCTTCATCTCACCATCTCTGCTGCCTGCCAGGCTTTGGAGGACTCAACTGCGCCCTTGCACAGACCTCCTTCTCTCCTTAAGGGAGGCCTTGTTCTTCGGCTGCTGCTTTTTCCTGCATTTGTGACTGAAAGCTGGTGAACACAGAGATTGCTGTCTCTTAGTTTACTCATGCTCCAGTGTAGGAAAACTGTTGGCAGCTTCAACCTTCCTGTATTTCATAATCTTTCCCCCAGTGATTTCTGATGCCCCCCAATTTTTTAAAAGACTTTTTTTGTGGACTATTTTTAGTCTTTATTGAATTTGTTACAGTATTGCTTCTGTTTTATGTTTCGATTTTTTGCAAAAAGCATGTGAGATCTTAGCTCCCAGCAAGGGATCAAAACTGCACCTCAGTCTTAACTGCTCGAACACCAAGGAAGTCCCTTTATGTCCATAAATGTTATGTTGGGTATACTTAAGAACATCAGAAATTTTTCTATTACTCAATAGTAGGCTTCTTCTTACCTTCTATCTTTCATGACTCAACCAAATGAAGACTGCTATAATCCCTGATTCCTTGAGTGGTTTGAAATCTTCTATGAGTGTAGGGCCTTCTGTGTTTAATTTTCTAAAGTCAAAAATTCCTGTGTTCTATTCAGACATCATTATCTTAGCAGCCGATTTCATTAAAATATACAGATTATAATATATAAAGTAGAAAATCAACAAGGACCTACTATATAGCACTGGGAACTATACTCAATATCTTTAATAATTTATAATTTATAATGGAAAAGAATCTAACAAATAACACACACACACACACACATATAATTGAATCACTTTGCTGTTTACCAGAAACTAACACAACAATGTAAATCAGCTATATTAAAATTAAAAAAAAAAAAAAAATACCTCGTATGTCATTTTGGCTATCTCTATAGATTTGAATTTCTTGCAAAATGAGGCACCTGCAATAGAAATATGACCCATGGCCCCTAAACTTGGAGATGGCCCTGTTCTCCAGAGATAAATAGATTCCTGTGGTCATCTGAACAGCGGATGAGGGCAAGGCCCTCACGTACGGCATCTGGAGTGGTCTAGTTGCACTCAAAGCATCTGCTCTGCTGCCTGGGGGCCTCCCCGTCTCTGACTGCCCCCTTTCACATGGGGCCTAGCTGAGGACTTGTTGGGTATTTAGGGTTCAACTCAATATTTTGCTGATCTCCCTGACAAAACCTTTTCTCACATACTAACTGACTCTAATGCTTGCTTTTCTATATCCCAGAAAGTCATTCTGTGTCTTCAGCATGCCTTCTCTAACTGTGTGTGGTTGTGTTTTTGGGCCTTCAGATTGGGCATCCCCTGCTCACCGAAGTTCCTGGCCCAGCGACGCTTGGGGCTCAGGCGGCTGAAGGCCCACTGGATCTTTTCTGATCATCACAACCAAATTTATTATTCCAAATTTTGAGGCTAAAAGTGATTCAGACAAGAAAGCCACAAGATAACTAGACACTGGCAGAAACAGAATCTGTCCCCAGGGCTGCCTGGTTCAAACTACACCTTCTTTCCTCTGCCTGATTCATGTAAGCAGCCCTTCTGGCAGAATGCCTCCGGCAGGGCGGGGACCTGGCTGGTCTTCCGTTGTCAGTCACCATCGTTTCTATAACGGGAACCCAGTCCTGAAGATGGAGAACAGGAGACAGCTTGCAATGTAGACCTGTGTCCCATCTGAGTTGCCTCCTTCTGGGACCAGGTATTATCTCATACTGTTGGACAGTGTCAGTACTTAGTTAAAAACTACTCAAATTCTCCATTTTCCCTGTACTTCTGAACTACTTCTCATAGCAGCCCCATCCCTGGGTATGTCTTTCCACAGCCATAGCTGTATAAATATGGCCAAGTCATCCCTTTCCACATAAAAAGATGTTTGTGATGTACACAAACCATGCATGCTGTGAAATTCATTTATGTAAAAAAAAAAGACAGTCTATTAACATGTTGAGTGCTGCCCCATGAAGATAGAATTTTGAGTGTTTATTTACTACTTTTCTATATTTTTCACTATCAAACAAACCAAAGTATCTGTGTTGATGCTTATTCGATAAGCAGTAAGATAGGAAATGGCCAACCCACATCAGTGTTCTTGCCTGCGAGAATTCCCATGCGCATGGAGGAGGGCCAATCC
>NW_017204012.1:0-5809 GCF_001704415.2 Capra hircus | reverse complement strand
TATTACTGGTATGGTGTAGTTTAAATTGCTAAAGTCATGTCTGACTCTTGTGACTCTATAGACTGTAGAATGAACTCTTCTGTCCATGGATTTCTCCAGGCAAGAATACCTGGAGTGGGAAGCCATTTCCTTTCTCCAGGAGATCTTCATAACCCACGAACTGAACCTGGATCTCCTGCATTGCAGGCAGATTCTTTACTAATGAGCTATGAGGGAAGACCATAGAAAGGAAGCTCAGATACTGAGTATATGATTGTAGAATATTTCACAGATGAGATGGAAGCCACACAACTCATAGTATATCACTGAAGACCTCACATCTATCCCATTGTTATGACAAAACTTAAATTCTTATTAGTCGGTCTCTAAATACTGTGCCATTTCCAAAAATGTTATGCTACTTCTTAAATGCACTGGATATTTTATATAGAATTCTACACAATTTTATATAATACAGCAATACATAAAAAGAAGTAGAAAAAAATGGCAGAGGAGTAAGACGGGGAGGTTTCCAGCTTCTCCACAAATACACCAAAAACTCATCAAGATATTGAACGATGCTTACAAAGCAGCCTCTAGAGAGACAGCAGAAGACCCCAGGCCTCCATGGTGGCAAGCTAAGCTCACTGGAATGAAAGTGGGACAAAAGATAAGACATAAAAAATGAAAGGAAGAGATGGAGAATTTCAGGATGGGAGATTGTGCCTGAGACGGAAAAACTGAGGTGGGAGCATTGAGTCCAAGATCCGAGACTGCTAGACAACTCCTAACTGCACCCCCCTTCCCATGGAAATTAAGGAAAATAATTACTGAGAAAATCCATGAAGGCCTAGAACTGTAAACAGAGCCTGGTATCACTGGGCTTCCAATGGAATAGTCTGCAGGACACCTTGCCCAATCAAGTGGCAAGGCAAAAGCACAAAAAAACAATATCAGCCACAGGATTCCCACAGACACTCCAAATTATACTGCCTCACACAGCCTTCTCCATCAGGAAAGATAAAAAATAAAAAATAAAACAACTCACTTCCTCCACTACAATACAGGCTCAAGTCACCCCTAACAAGAAATCAACACAAACCCATGAAACAACCTTTCCCACTGAGAGCAAAAACCGAAAAGAAGAAGGGATACATCCCTAAAGTCTGGGAAAAGGAGACTTCAAACGGAGCAAGTTAGGAAAAAAAAAAAAAAGAAAAAAAGACAGAAATATAGACAAATGAAGAAACAAGGTAGAAACTCACAAGACCAAATAAACAAGGAGGAAATAAGCAAACTGCCTGAAAAATAATTCAGAATAATGACAGTAAAGATATTCCAAAGCCTCAAAAGTAGGATGTAGAAGATGCAAGAAACAATTAACACAATTAATACAATTACCAAAGACATAGAAGAAATAGAGATGAATAACACATTACTGAAATTAAAAATACTCTAGAAGGAACCAATAGTAGAGTAACTGAGGTATAAGAACAGATAAGTGAGGTAGAGGACAGAATGGCAGAAATAACTGCTGAAGAGAAAAATAAAGGAAAAAGAATGAGAAGAAAACGTATGACAGTATTAAACTCACCAGTGTTTGAGTTATAGGGGTCTCAGAAGAACACAAAAAGAAAGACACTGAGAACACTTTTGAAGAGATTATAGTTGAAAACTTCCTCAACATGGGAAAGGAAATAGTCTGTTCAAGTCCAAGAATCACAGAGTCTAACACACGATAAACCCAGGAGAAAGATGTTGAAACACATACTAATCAAGCTAACAGATATCAAACACAAAGATTAAAAGCACAAGGTATAAAACACAAAGTATAAAATACAATAATAATAATAAAACACAAAGTATAAAACATCAAGGGAAAAGAAACAAGTAACACACAATGGAAAGCCCATACAAGTAACAGCAGATCTTTCTGCAAGCCTGCAGAAACTCTGCAAGCCAGAAGGTAATGTCAGGATATATTTAAAAATACTGAAAGGAAAAAAAAAAAATCTACCATCAAGTCTACTCTATCTAGTAAGGATCTCATTCAAAACTGATGGAGAAATCAAAAGCTTTACAGAAAAGCAAAATTTAAGAAAACTTAGGACCACCAATCCAGCATTACAAAAAATACTAAAGGGAATTATTTTATATGTCATAAACTAAAGAATATGGAAAGACCTACAGAAACAATTAAGAAAAATGTCAATAGAAACATATACATCAATAATTACTTTAAATGTAAATGAATTAAATTCTCCAACCAAAACATATAGACTGGATGAATGGATACAAAATGAAAACCCATATATTTGCTGCCTACAAGAGACCCATTTCAGACCTAGAGACACATACAGATTGAAAGCAAAAGGATGGAAAATGATATCCATGCAAATGGAAATCAAAAGAAGCCAGAGTGGCAATTCTCATTTCAGATATAATACACTTTAAAGTAAAGAATATTGCAAGAGATAAAAAAGAACTCTACATAATGATCAAGGGATCAATCTGAAAAGAAGACATAACAACTGTAAATATCTGTGTATACAACATAGAAGCACCTCCTTGCATGAGGCAAATACTAAGAGATATAAAAATGGAGCTCGAGAAGAGCAAAATAATAGTAGGTGGCTTTAACACCCTGCTTATACCAATGGACAGAGTATGAAAAACAGAAAATCAATAAGAAAACACAAACCTTAAATGAAACATTAGGCCATTTGGATTATTGATATCTTTAGAATTTTCCATCCAAAAATGAAGAAGAATACACTTTCTTCTCAAGCGCACATGGAACATTCATTCTCCATGATAGACCACAGCTTGGGCAACAGAACATGCCTCAGTACATTTCAGGAAATTGAAATCGTGCCAAGCAACTTCTCTGACCACAATGCTATGAGGCTAGATATCAATTACAGGGAAAGAACTGCAAAAACCCGCAAAAACCAGGATAATAAGCAATACATTTCTAAGTAATAAAGAGGTTACTGAAGAGATCAGAAGGGAAATCAAAAAGATTCATAGAAACCCATGACAACAAAACACAATGGCACAAAACCTTAGGGATGCAGCAACGCAGTTCTAAGAGGGAAGTATATAGCAATACACTCCTACTTGGAGATACAAGAAAATTATAAAACAGAGAACCTAACTCTACACCTAAATCAGCTGGTAAAAGAACAACAGCAACAACAACAAAAAGCCAAAAAATAGTAAATGGAAATAAATTATAAGGATCAGAGCAGAAATAAATGAAAAAGAAGTGAAGGGAGGCAATCCTAAGATGGCAGAGGAATAGGACTGGGAGACCACTTTCTCCCCAACAAATTCATTGAAAGAACATTTGAATGCTGAGCAAATTTCACAGAACAATTTCTGAATGCTGGCAGAGGTACCAGGCACCAGAAAGGCAGCCCATTGTCTTCAAAAGGAGGTAGGAGAAAATACAAAAGATAAAAAGAGAGACAAAAGAGGTAGGACAGAGATCTGTCCCAGGAAGGGAATCTTAAAAAAGAAAGAAGTTTCCAAACACCAGGAAACACTCTCAAGGCGGGTCTGTGGTGAGTCTTGTAACCACAGAGGGCAACATAACCAGGAGGAAAAATAAATAAACAAACACTTAAAACCCAGAGATTACATGCAATGGCAACTCCCAGTGGAGAAGCAGCCCAGAGCTTGCATCTGCCATTAGCAAGCAGGGTCTGGACAGGGGGGCACCAGCTGCTTTGCTTAAGGTAAGGCCTGGGCCTGATTGCCCTGAGGGCAATCTGAAGGAACTAAGGAGAAAGCAACCCAGACTGTGGGATAGCCAGAGAGAGACAGAAAAAGAGAGAGAAACTATCCCTTGAAAAGCCCTAACTTAAGACTCTGCCAGGCCCGCTGCTCACAGAACAGAGAACTAAGCAGAGCTAGTGGACTGGCTCATCCCCCAGCAGAGACAGGCAGGCGGGGGCAGCCAGAACCAGAAGGGGGCAACAGTGGCCCCAGAGAGGCATCATCTCCCAAACTGCAAGCAGGCTTTGTTGCTAACCAAGACTACTTGGGATTCTGGATGGTCGACATCTGCCGGGAGGGTCGCAGCCAGAGGTCAGCTCCCCAGAAGAGACACCCAGCACACCTGAGAAGGCGCGTCCATTGTACACTCAGAAAAACGAGCAGCTGGGACGGGGAGGCGATAAGATGCACCCCCTACCTGGGGTGACTGCGCTCACCAAGGACCTGGTCACCTGAGCTGCTCGGGCCTGGAAGGGCACCAAACGCAGCCCAACCAAGTCTGCGCCTTTGTGGAGCACCCAAGAACCTGAGCCTGAGCAACTTAGACCTGGGAAGCAAATGCAACCAGGGCCCACTTCAGATAGTTCCCGGCAGAGCAGCATAGAGCCTGAGAAGTGTAGAATGAAAGCACACACGCAGCGAGCGGGGGCAAACCCAGGGAGGCTGAAACCCTGTGAGCACTTCCCATACACGCCAGTGGTATTTGTTTGCAGTGTTGCTGCCTCCTGATAGCATGCTGATGCAAGTGAGTCTGAAAAAGTGACCACATCACCCCTTGTGTCAGGGCAGAAATTAGACGCTAAAGGACCAGTATAGACAAGAAGCTAAAATAAACAGAGGGACCCACTTTTGAAGTGACAGGTGCAACAGATTGAAACTCTATAGTTAGCACTGACTACATAGGAAAGGTGCCTATAGATCTTGAGAAGTATAAGCCAGATCGAGGAACTGTCTGAAAATGAATTGACTCCACACTGTCCACAACAGCTCCATAGAAATTCGTAGAATATTTTTACTATTATCAGTTTTTTAATTAATAATGTTTAAAATATAAATTTATTTTATTTTAATTGGAGGTTAATTACTTTACAACATTGTATTGGTTTTGCCATACATCAACATGAATCCGCCACAGGTATACACATGCTCCCATCCTGAACCCCTCCCACCTCCCTCCCAGTACCATACCTTTGGGTCATCCCAGTGCACCAGCCCCCAAGCATCCAGTATCACGCATCGAACCTGGATTGGCGATTTGTTTCCTATATGATATTATACATGTTCAATGCCATTTCTCCCAAATCATCCCACACTCTCCCTCTCCCACAGAGTCCAAAAGACTTTTGGAATTTTTTTAAATTTTAAAGTCCTCTATTGCTCCTTTAATTTTCATTTTTATAACCTACTATTTTTTATATCCTTGCAGAAAAAAGACCATTATTTTTACAGCACACTTCATATATATATATATTTAATTTGTGACTTTGGTTTGTTTTTTTAATATCATAAATATCATATTTTTGAGAATCTAACCTCTACTCTAGATTTTTAATCTTTGCTTTTTGGTATTTTTTTATCAATTTGTATCTTTAAGAACCCTATAGTCAGTACCCCATTTTTACTTGGAAGTGAGATTTCTGGCTTGACTGCTCTCTCCCCCTTTTGACTCTGCTTTTTCTCCACCAGGTCGTCTCTATCTCCCTCTCCCCCTTCTCTCTCTCTACCCAACTCTGTGAATCTCTTTGTGTGTTCTGGACTGTGGAGAACAGTTAGGGAACTGATTACTGGCTGGATCTGTCTCTCTCCTTTTCATTCCCATTTTCGCCTCCTTGCCACTTCAGTCTCCTTCCTCCCTCTTCTCCTCTCTGTGTAACTCCGTGAACATCTCTGAGGATCCAGGCTGTGGAGAGCACATAGGGAAGTGATTACTGGCTAACTTTCTCTCTCCCTTTTGAGTAAGCCTCTTCCCTCCTGGTCCCTCCCCAGCGGTCACCTTCTATTTCCCTCCTCCCTCTTCTCTTCTCCATGTAATTCTGTGAACCTCTCTGGG
>NW_017204011.1:0-5810 GCF_001704415.2 Capra hircus | reverse complement strand
TTCCGGGGCTCCCTGCGGCACTTCCAAGGAGACGCCTCTCCACACCGGAATTCTTTCCCGACCACGCAGGGAAAGGATCCCTACTCTCGAGCTAGGAGGCGGAAACGGGTCTCTGCTGGATGTGGGCGGGAATCTCGTGCTTCCTCTCGAGTCGAGACCGATTGTCGAGGAACTTCTTGAGTTGCAGTAAAGGAGTGAAAGACCTTTGGAAGTTCCAGATGTTAGATGCGATTAGCCCTCAGACGCCTCAGCGGAAATGGGCCTCATCTCGCCTGGAGGGGAGAACCTCCTGGATTTTCTCGAGTTGCGGCAGGTGCTCTCGACTTACGACTGGGACCTCAGGGACCCGCTCTGGTGGCCTCAGGAAAGGCCAGTCCCCATGCGAGATTGCTCGAGGCCTCTCGGGATTCCTCTCCCGTCGATGCCAGGGGCCTAAGATCTTGTGTGGAGTCGGTGCCGGAACCTGAGGATTCCTCTCCAGTGCTGACATGGATCTTGGGGTACTTCTGGAGTCTCCCCAGGGGAGTCAGTCCTCGTCTCGAGTGGGGGCATGCAAGTGCGCTTTCCTACCGAGCTGTAGCAGCAGTGTCAGCGCTTCCCTTCGTGTGGATCAAGGGATCAGTGGCTTTCCTCGAGGCTTTCCATGAGGCTTTCCCACGAGGCTTTCCCACTGGGCTGTCCCACGTGCCACCGTGGTGTGAGTCGATCCTCGCTTGAAAGTCGAGGCAGTGTAGGGAAAACAGGTTTCCCTGGAATGGATTGAGACATCTGGGGGACTCTGGGAATGTGGCACGACCCTGGAGTTCCTCCGCCTTTCCTGTGGAGAGCGCCTCCAATTGAGATGCGACGGGAAGGCCGGGAATTCTTTCCCGACCACGCAGGGAAAGGATCCCTCCTCTCGAGCTAGGAGGCGGAAACGGGGCTCCTCTGGTTGTGGGCGGGACTCTCGTGCTTCCTCTCGAGTGGAGTCGGGTATGTCGGGGAACTTCTTGAGTTGCATCAAGGGTGTGAAGGACCCTTTGGAAGTTCCAGAGTTTAGGTGTGATTAGCCTCAAGACGCCTCAGTGGAAATGGGCCTCATCTCGAATGGAGGGGAGAACCTCCTGGATTTTCTCGAGTTGCGGCAGGTGCTCTCGACTTACGACGGGGACATCAGGGACCCGCTCTGGTGGCCTCAGGAAAGGCCAGTCCCCTTGCGAGTTGCTCGGGGACCTCTCGGGTTTCTGCTCCCGTCGATGCTGGGGCCTAAAACCTTGTGTGGAGTCAGTGCCGGAACCTGAGGATTCCTCTGCAGTGCTGACATGGTCCTTGGGGTACTTCTGGAGTCTCCCCAGGGGAGTCAGTCCTCGTCTCGAGTGGGGACATGCACGTGCCCTTTCCTTCCGAGCTGTAGCAGCAGTGTCGCACTTCCCTTCGCGTGGATCAAGGAATCTGTGGCTTTCCCTCGAGGCTTTCCCACGAGGCTTTCCCACGAGGCTTTCCCACAGGCTGTCCCACGTGCCACTGTGGTGAGAGTCGATCCTTGGATTGAAAGTCGAGGCAGTGCAGGGAAAACAGGTTTCCCTGGAATGGACTGAGACATGTGGGGGACTCTGGGAATGGTGGCACAACCCTGGAGTTCCTCCCGCCTTTCCTGTGGAGAGCGCCTCCTCTTGAAATGCGACAGGAATGCTGGGAATTCTTTCCCGACCACGCAGGGAAAGGATCCCTACTCTCGAGCTAGTAGGCGGAAACGGGTCTCTGCTGGATGTGGGCGGGAATCTCGTGCTTCCTCTCGAGCGGAGACCGGTTTGTCGAGGAACTTCTTGAGTTGCAGTAAAGGAGTGAATGACCCTTTGGAAGTTCCAGATGTTAGATGTGATTAGCCTCCAGACGCCTCAGTGGAAATGGGCCTCATCTCGCCTGGAGGGGAGAACCTTCCTGGATTTTCTCGAGTTGCGGCAGGTGCTCTCGACTTACGACGGGGACATCAGGGACCCGCTCTGGTGGCCTCAGGAAAGGCCAGTCCCATGCGAGTATGCTCGGGGCCTCTCGGGATTCCTCTCCCGTCGAATGCGGAGCCTAAGACCTTGTGTGGAAGTCGGTGCCGGAACCTGAGGATTCCTCTGCAGTGCTGACATGGTCCTTGGGGTACTTCTGGAGTCTCCCCAGGGGAGTCAGTCCTCGTCTCGAGTGGGGACATGCACGTGCCCTTTCCTTCCGAGCTGTAGCAGCAGTGTCGCACTTCCCTTCGCGTGGATCAAGGAATCTGTGGCTTTCCCTCGAGGCTTTCCCACGAGGCTTTCCCACGAGGCTTTCCCACAGGGCTGTCCCACGTGCCACTGTGGTGAGAGTCGATCCTTGGATTGAAAGTCGAGGCAGTGCAGGGAAAACAGGTTTCCCTGGAATGGACTGAGACATGTGGGGGACTCTGGGAATGGTGGCACAACCCTGGAGTTCTCTCGCCTTTCCTGTGGAGAGCGCCTCCTCTTGAAATGCGACAGGAATGCTGGGAATTCTTTCCCGACCACGCAGGGAAAGGATCCCTACTCTCGAGCTAGGAGGCGGAAACGGGTCTCTGCTGGATGTGGGCGGGAATCTCGTGCTTCCTCTCGAGCGGAGACCGGTTTGTCGAGGAACTTCTTGAGTTGCAGTAAAGGAGTGAATGACCCTTTGGAAGTTCCAGATGTTAGATGTGATTAGCCTCCAGACGCCTCAGTGGAAATGGGCCTCATCTCGCCTGGAGGGGAGAACCTTCTGGATTTTCTCGAGTTGCGGCAGGTGCTCTCGACTTACGACTGGGACCTCAGGGACCCGCTCTGGTGGCCTCAGGAAAGGCCAGTCCCCATGCGAGATGCTCGGGGGCCTCTCGGGATTCCTCTCCCGTCGAAGCCGGGGCCTAAGACCTTGTGTGGAATCGGTGCCGGAACCTGAGTATTCCTCTCCAGTGCTGACATGGATCTTGGGGTACTTCTGGAGTCTCCCCAGGGGAGTCAGTCCTCGTCTCGAGTGGGGGCATGCAAGTGCGCTTTCCTCCCGAGCTGTAACAGCAGTGTCGCGCTTCCCTTGGCGTGGATCAAGGGATCTGGGGCTTTCCCTCGAGGCTTTCCCACGAGGTTTTCCCACGAGGCTTTCCCACAGGGCTGTCCCACGTGCCACCTTGGTGTGCGTCGATCCTCGGCTTGAAAGTCGAGGCAGTGTAGGGAAAACAGGTTTCCCTGGAATGGACTGAGACATCTGGGGGACTCTGGGAATGTGGCACGACCCTGGAGTTCCTCTCGCCTTTCCTGTGGAGAGCGCCTCCTCTTGAGATGCGAGCGGAACGCCGGGAATTTTTTTCCGACCACGCAGGGAAAGGATCCCTACCTCTCGAGCTAGGAGGCGGAAACGGGTCTCCGCTGGATGTGGGCGGGACTCTCGTGCTTCCTCTCGAGTGGAGACCGGTTTTTCGAGGAACTTCTTGAGTTGCAGTAAGGGTGTGAAGGACCCTTTGGAAGTTCCAGAGTTTAGGTGTGATTAGCCTCAGGACGCCTCAGCGGAAATGGGCCTCATCTCGCCTGGAGGGCAGAACCTCCTGGATTTTCTCGAGTTGCGGCAGGTGCTCTCGACTTACGACGGGAACCTCAGGGACCCGCTGTGGTGGCGTCAGGAAAGGCCAGTCCCCATGCGAGTTGCTCGAGGCCCTCTCCGGGATTCCTCTCCCGTCGATGCAGGGGCCTAAGATCTTGTGTGGAGTCGGTGCCGGAACCTGAGGATTCCTCTCCAGTGCTGACATGGATCTTGGGGTACTTCTGGAGTCTCCCCAGGGGAGTCAGTCCTCGTCTCGAGTGGGGGCATGCACGTGCACTTTCCTACCGAGCTGTAGCAGCAGTGTCGCGCTTCCCTTCGTGTGGATCAAGGGATCTGTGGCTTTCCATCAAGGCTTTCCCACGAGGCTTTCCCACAGTGCTGTCCCACGTGCCACCGTGGTGTGAGTCCAACCCCGGCTAGGAAAGTCGAGACAGTGCAGGGAAAACAGGTTTCCCTGGAATGGACTGAGACATCTGGGGGACTCTGGAAATGGTGGCACAACCCTGGAGTTCCTCTCAACATTTCTGTGGAGAGCGCCTCCTCTTGAGATGCGAAGGGAACGCCGGGAATTCTTTCCCGACCACGCAGGGAAAGGATCCCTACTCTCGAGCTAGGTGGCGGAAACGGGTCTCTGCTGGATGTGGGCGGGAATCTCGTGCTTCCTCTCGAGTGGAGACCGGTTTGTCGAGGAACTTCTTGAGTTGCAGTAAAGGAGTGAAAGACCCTTTGGAAGTTCCAGATGTTAGATGCGATTAGCCTCCAGACGCCTCAGTGGAAATGGGCCTCATCTCGCCTGGAGGGGAGAACCTCCTGGATTTTCTCGAGTTGCGGCAGGTGCTCTCGACTTACGACTGGGACCTCAGGGACCCGCTCTGATGGCCTCAGGAAAGGCCAGTCCCCATGCGAGATGCTCGGGGGCCTCTCGGGATTCCTCTCCCGTCGAAGCCGGGGCCTAAGACCTTGTGTGGAATCGGTGCCGGAACCTGAGGATTCCTCTCCAGTGCTGACATGGATCTTGGGGTACTTCTGGAGTCTCCCCAGGGGAGTCAGTCCTCGTCTCGAGTGGGGGCATGCAAGTGCGCTTTCCTCCCGAGCTGTAGCAGCAGTGTCACGCTTCCCTTCGCGTGGATCAAGGGATCAGGGGCTTTCCCTCGAGGCTTTCCCATGAGGTTTTCCCACGATGCTTTCCCACTGGGCTGTCCCACGTGCCACCGTGGTGTGAGTCGATCCTCGGCTTGAAAGTCGAGGCAGTGTAGGGAAAACAGGTTTCCCTGGAATGGATTGAGACATCTGGGGGACTCTGGGTATGTGGCACGACCCTGGAGTTCCTCTCGCCTTTCCTGTGGAGAGCGCCTCCAATTGAGATGCGACGGGAAGGCCGGGAATTCTTTCCCGACCACGCAGGGAAAGGATCCCTCCTCTCGAGCTAGGAGGCGGAAACGGGGCTCCTCTGGTTGTGGGCGGGACTCTCGTGCTTCCTCTCGAGTGGAGTCGGGTATGTCAGGGAACTTCTTGAGTTGCAGCAAGGGTGTGAAGGACCCTTTGGAAGTTCCAGAGTTTAGGTGTGATTAGCCTCAAGACGCCTCAGTGGAAATGGGCCTCATCTCGAATGGAGGGAGAACCTCCTGGATTTTCTCGAGTTGGCGGCAGGTGCTCTCCGACTTACGACGGGGACATCAGGGACCCGCTCTGGTGGCCTCAGGAAAGGCCAGTCCCCTTGCGAGTTGCTCGGGGACCTCTCGGTTTTGCCTCCCGTCGATGCTGGCCTAAAACCTTGTGTGGAGTCAGTGCCGGAACCTGAGGATTCCTCTGCAGTGCTGACATGGTCCTTGGGGTACTTCTGGAGTCTCCCCAGGGGAGTCAGTCCTCGTCTCGAGTGGGACATGCACGTGCCCTTTCCTTCCGAGCTGTAGCAGCAGTGTCGCACTTCCCTTCGCGTGGATCAAGGAATCTGTGGCTTTCCCTCGAGGCTTTCCCACGAGGCTTTCCCACCCACAGGGCTGTCCCACGTGCCACTGTGGTGAGAGTCGATCCTTGGATTGAAAGTCGAGGCAGTGCAGGAAAAAACAGGTTCCCTGGAATGGACTGAGACATCTGGGGGGACTCTGGAAATGGTGGCACAACCCTGGAGTTCCTCTCGCCTTTCCTGTGGAGAGCGCCTCCCTCTTGAAATGCGACAGGAATGCTGGGAATCTTTCCCGACCACGCAGGGAAAGGATCCCTACTCTCGAGCTAGAGGCGGAAACGGGTCTCTGCTGGAT
>NW_017204010.1:0-5810 GCF_001704415.2 Capra hircus | reverse complement strand
ATCCACACGTCGGCAAGCGTGACACTGCTGCTGCAGGTCGTGAGGAAATGGCAGGTGCATGCCCCCACACGAGATGAAGACTGACTCCCCTGGTGAGACTCCAGAAGTACGGAAAGATTCATGTCAGCACTGGAGAGGCATCCTCAGGGTCTGGCCCCGACTCCACACAAGGTCTTAGGCACCGGCATCAATGGGAGAGGAATCCCTAGAGGCCCCCTGGTAACTCGCATGGGGACTGGCCTTTCCTGAGGCCACCAGAGCGGGTCCCTGAGGACCCGTCATAACTCGAGAGAACCTGCCGCAACTGGGTAAAATCCAGGAGGTTCTCCCTCCAGGCGGGATGAGGCCCATTTCCTCTGAGGTGTCTGGAGGCTCATCACACCTAACCTCTGGAAATTCAAAAGGGTCCTTGCTGCAACTCAAGAAGTTCCCCGACATACCCGTCTCCACACGAGAGGAAGCACGAGGGTCACGCCCACATTCAGAGGAACCCGTTTCCGAGATGAAGGATCCTATCCTGCTTAGTCAGGAAAGATTTTTCGGCGTTCCCATGGCATCTCAAGAGCAAGGGTTCTTAATAGGAAAGGCGAGAGGAACTCCAGGGTCGTGCCACCATTTCAAGAGTCCCCCAGATGTCTCAGTCCATTTCAGAGGAACCCGTTTTCCCAGCACTGCCTCGAATTTCACGCCGAGGATCCACTCACACCATGGTGGCATGTGGGACAGCCCTGTGAGAAAGCCTCGAGGGAAAGCCAGAGATCCCTTGATCCCCGCGAAGGGAAGCGTGACACATCTGCTACACTGTCCCTGAGGTCACGGTCGTATGTCGAGAGTACCTGCCGCAACTCGAGAAAATCCAGGAGGTTTCTCTGCTCCAGTCGAGATGAGACCCATTTCTCTGCGCGGCGTCTCGAGAGTAATCACAGCTAAACTATGGAACTTCCAAAGTGTCCTAAACACCATTGCTAAAACTCAAGAAGTTCCCCGACATACTCGTCTCCACTCCAGAGAAAGCACCAGGGTCCGGCCACCGCCAGAGGAGCTCCGTTTCCGCCTCCAAGCTCGAGATGAGGGATCCTTCCCTGCTTCCTCGGGAAAGAATTCCCGACGTTTCGACGCATCTCAAGAGGAGGCGCGCTGCACAGGAAAGGCGAGAGGAACTCATGGGTCGTGCCACCATTCCAAGAGTCCCCCAGATGTCTCAGTCCATTCCAGAGGATCCTGTTTTCCCTGCACTGCTTCGACTTTCACGCCGAGGATCGACTCACACCACGGTGGCACGTGTGACAACCCTGTGGGAAAGCCTCGTGGGAAAGCCTCGAGGGAAAGCCACAGATCCCTTAATCCACGCGACGGGAAGCGTGACACTGCTGCTACAGCACGGGAGGAAAGCGCACGTGCATGCCCATACTCGAGACGAGAACTGACTCCCCTGGGGAGACTCCAGAAATACCCCAAGATGCATGTCAGCCCTGGAGAGGAATCCTCAGGTTCCGGCCCGACTCCACACAAGGTCTTAGGCCCTGGCATCGACGGGAGAGGAATAGCGACAAGACCTCTAGCAACTCGCATGGGGACTGGCCTTTCCTCAGGCCAACAAAGCGGGTCCTTGAGGTCCAGGTCGTAAGTCGAGAGCACCTGCCGCAACTCGAGAAAATCCAGGAGGTTCTCCCCTCCAGGTGAGATGAAGCCCATTTCCGCTGAGACGTATCGAGGCTAATCACACCTAACCTCTCGAACTTCCAAAGAGTCCTTCACACCCTTGCTTCAACTCAAGAAGTTCCCCGACATAACCGTCTCCACTTGAGAGGAAGCACAAGAATCCCGCCCACATCCAGTGGAGCCCCTTTTCTGCCTCCTAGCTCGAGAGGAGGGATCCTTTCCCTGCGTGTTCGGTCAAGAATTCCCGGCGTTCCCGTGGCATCTCAAGAGGAGGCGCTCTCCACACTAAAGACGAGAGGAACTCCAGGGTCGTGCCACCATTCCCTGAGTCCCCCATGTGTCTCAGTCCATTCCAGGGAAAACTGTTTTCCCTGCACTGCCTCGACTTTCAAGCCGAGGATCGACTCACACCACTGTAGCATGTGGGACAGCCCTGTGGAAAAGCCTCGTGGGAAAGCCTCGAGGGAAAGCCTCGAGGGAAAGCCACAGATCCCTTGATACACGCGAAGGGAAGCGTGACACTGCTGCTACAGCTCGGGAGGAAAGCGCACGTGCATGGCCCCACTCGAGACGAGGACTTACTCCCTGGGGAGACTCCAGAAGTACCCCAAGAACCATGTCTGCACTGCAGAGGAATCCTCAGGTTATGACACCAACTCCACACAAGGTCTTAGGCCCCGGCATCGATGGGAGAGGAATTCCGAAAGGCCCCTGAACAACTCGCATGGTACTGGCCTTTCCTGAGGCCACCAGAGCGGGTCCCTGAGGTCCCCGTCCTAAGTCGAGAGCACCCCGCAACTCGAGAAAATCCAGGAGGTTCTCCCCTCCAGGCGAGATGAGGCCCTTTTCCGCTGAGACGTCTCGAGTCTAATCACACCTAAATTCTGGAACTTCCAAAGGGTCCTTCACACCCTTGCTGCAACTCAAGAAGTTCCCCGACATACCCGTCTCCACTCGAGAGGAAGCACGAGAGCCCAGCCCACATTCAGATGAGCCGTGTTTCCGCCTCGTAGCTCGAGAGGAGGGATCCTTTCCCTGCGTGTCCGGAAAGAATTCCCGGCGTTCCTGTCGCATCTCAAGAGGAGGCGCTCTAAACAGTAAAGGTGAGAGGAACTCCAGGTCGTGCCACCATTCCCAGAGTCCCCCGGATGTCTCAGTCAATTCCAGGGAAACCTGTTTTCCCTGCACTGCCTCGACTTTCAATCCGAGGATAGAGTCACACCACGGTGGAACGTGGGACAGCCTGTGGGAAAGCCTCGAGGGAAAGGAAAGCCTCGAGGGAAAGCCTCGTGGAAAGGCTCGAGGTAAAGAAACAGATCCCTTGATCCACGTGAAGGGAAGCCTGACACTGCTGATACAGCTTGGGAGGTAAGCGCACGTGCATGCCCCCACTCGAGACGAGGACTGACTCCCAGGGGAGTCTCCAGAAGTACCCCAAGATCCATGCCAGCATTGGAGAGAAATCCTCAGGTTCCAGCAACGACTCCACACAAGGTCTTAGGCCCGGCATCTCCGGCAGAGCAATCCCGAGAGGCCCTCTAGCAACTCGCATCGGGACTGGCCTTTCCTGAGGCCACCAGAGTGGGTCCCTGAGGGCCCCGTCGTAAGTCGAGGGCACCTGCCGCAACTCGAGAAAATCCTGGAGGTTCTCCCCTCTAGGCGAGATGATGCCCATTTCCACAGAGGCGTCTCGAGGGTAATCACATCTAACCTCTGGAACTTCCAAAGGATCCTTCACACCCTTGCTGCAACTCAAGAAGTTCCCCGACATACCCGACTCCACTCGAGAGGAAGCACGAGAGTCCCGCCCACATGCACAGGACCCCCGTTTCCGCCTCAAAGGACGAGAGGAGGAATCCTTTCCCTGCGTGGTGGGGAAAGAATTCCCGGCATTCCCGTCCCATCTCAAGAGGATGCGCTCTCCACAGGAAAGGCGAGAGGAACTCCAGGGTCGTGCCACCATTCCCAGAGTCTCCCAGATGTCTCAGTCCATTCCAGGGAAACCTGTTTTCCCTGCACTAACTCGACTTTCAAGCCAAGGATCGACTCACACCACGGGGCACGTGGGACAGCCCTGTGAGAAAGCCTCGTGGGAAAGCCTCGTGGGAAAGACTCGAGGGAAATCCACAGATGCCTTGAACCACTCGAAGGGAAGCATGAAAATGCTGCTACAGCTCGCAGGAAAGCGCACGTGTATGCCCCCACTCGAGACGAGATCTGACTCCCCTGGGGAGACTCCAGAAGTACCCCAAGATCCATGTCAGCACTGGAGAGGAATCCTCAGGTTCCAGCACTGACTCCACACAAGGTCTTAGGCCCGGCATCGACGGGAGAGGAATCCCGAGAGACCACCGAGCATCTCGCATGGGGACTGGCCTTTCGTGAGGCCACCAGAGCGGGTTCCTGAGGTCCCCGTCGTAAGTCGAGAGCACCCCTGCAACTGGAGAAAATCCAGGAGGTTCTCCCCTCCAGGCGAGATGAGGCCCATTTCCGCTGAGGCGTCTCGAGGCTAATCACACCTATCCTCTGGAACTTCCTATGGGTCCTTCACACCCTTGCTGCAACTCAAGAAGTTCCCCACATACCCGTCTCCACTCGAGAGGAAGCACGAGAGTCCCGCCCACATCCAGAGGAGCCCCGTTTCCGCCTCCTAGCTCGAGAGTAGAGATCCTTTTCCTGCGTGTTGGGGAAAGACTTCCCGGCGTTCCCGACGCATCTCAAGAGGAGGCACTCTCCACAGGAAAGGCGAGAGGAACTCCAGGGTCGTGCCACCATTCCCAGAGACCCCCAGATGTCTCAATCCATTCCAGGGAAATCTGTTTTCCCTGCACTGCCTCGACTTTCAAGCCGAGGATCGACTCACACCACGATGCACGTGGGACAGCCCTGTGGGAAAGCCTCGTGGGAAAGCCTCGAGGGAAAGCCACAGATCCCTTGATTCACGCGAAGGGAACGTGACACTGCTGCTACAGCTCGAGAGGAAATCGCACGTGCATGCCCCAATTCGAGACGAGGACTGACTCCCCTGGGGAGACTCCAGAAGAACCCCAAATTCATGTCAGCACTGGAGAGGAATCCTCAGGTTCCGGCAGCGACTCCACACAAGGTCTTAGGCCCCGGCATCGACGGGAGAGGAATCCCGAGTGGCCCCCGATCAACTCGCATGGGGACTGACCTTTCCTGAGGCCACCAGAGCGGGTACCTGAGGTCCCCGTCGTAAGTCGAGAGCACCTGCCACAACTCGAGAAAATCCAGGAGGGTCTCCCCTCCATGCGAGATGAGGCCCGTTTCCGCTGAGGCGTCTCGAGGCTAATCACACCTAACCTCTGGAACTTCCAAAGGGTCCTTCACACCCTTGCTGCAACTCAAGAAGTTCCCCGACATACCGGTCTCCACTCGAGAGGAATCACAAGAGTCCCGCATTCATCCAGAGGAGCCCCGTTTCCGCCTCCTAGCTCGAGAGGAGGGATCCTTTCCCTGCGTGGTCGGGAAAGAATTCCCGGCGTTCCCGTCGCATTTTAATAGGAGGCGCTCTCCACAGGAAAGGGGAGAGGAACTTCAGGGTCGTGCCACCATTCCCAGAGTCCCCCAGATGTCTCAGTTCGTTCCAGGGATACCTGTTTTCCTGTACTGCCTCGAATTTCAAGCCGAGGATCGACTCACACCACGGTGGCACGTGGGACAGCCCTGTGGGAAAGCCTCGTGGGAAACCCTCTTGGCAAAGCCTCGAGTGATAACCACAGATCCCTTGATCCATGCGAAGGGAAGCGTGACACTGCTGCTACAGCTCGGAGGAAAGCGCTCGTGCATGCCCCCACTCGAGCCGAGGTCTGACGCCCCTGGGGAGACTCCAGAAGTCCCCGAAGTTCCATGTAGGCACTGGAGAGGAATCCTCCGGTTCCGGCACTAATTCCACACAAGGTCTTAGGCCCCGGCATCGACGGGAGAGGAATCCCGAGAAGCCCAAGAGCAACTTGGGGACTGGCCTTTCATGAGGCCACCAGAGGCGTGTCTCTGCGGTCCAAGTCTTAAGTCGAGACCTCCAGCTTCAACTCGAGAAAATCCAGGAGGTTCTCCCCTCCAGGCGAGATGTGGCCCATTATCCGATGAGGCGTCTCGGAGGAACTAATCAAACCCGCTGCCACTCA
>NW_017204009.1:0-5811 GCF_001704415.2 Capra hircus | reverse complement strand
GAAGTAGCTCGCTGATTTGAGAAATAATTCCAGACTTGGGTTTCCAACCAGTATAGAATCCGACAATGGCCCTGTCTTTGCAGCCGCGTTAATTAACAGGTATGTGAAGCTCTAAATATCAGTGGAAATTACATACAGCATATAGGCCAGTGTTCTGGAATGGTGGAAAGAAACAACCAAACTCTTGAAGAGACAATGGATCATAGAGACTGACTGTACATGGATGGGCTTGCTTCCGGCAGACTTACTCATATTACGGGTAACTGCACGTTCCCATAGTTGTTGTCCTTATGAAATTTTCTATGGGAGACCCCCTCCACAGTGAGGCAGGTGTTAGCAGATTTGCCACAAGTAAGGGGGTGGGATTTCACAGCAGATGGAACAATTAGGTAAGGTAATAAATCAGGTAACTAAGTTTGTATAAAAAAGAATATCATCATTCCCCTTGAGGAACAGATTCATGAATTTGTGCTCAGTGATCAGGTGTGGCTCAATGACTGGAAACACAATTCCTTGCCTGACATCGGAAAGGTCCTTATACTGTTGTTTTTAGCCACAATTCTGAAAGAGATGGGAATACCAGACCACCTAACCTGCCTCTTGAGAAATCTGGATGAAGGTCAGGAAGCAACAGTTAGAGTAGGACATGGAACAACAGACTGGTTCCAAAAAGGAAAAGGAGTATGCAAAGGCTGTATATTGTCACCCTGTTTATTTAACTTCTATGCAGAGTACATCATGAAAAATGCTGGATGGAAGATACATGAGCTGGAATCAAGATTGGGTAGAAATATCAATAAACTTAGATATGCAGATGACACCACCATTATGGCTGAATGTGAAGAGGAACGGGTATGTCGGGAACTTCTTGAGTTGCAGCAAGGGTGTGAAGGACAAGTTCCAGAGGTTGGTGTGGTTAAGATTCAGAGGTTATGTGGTTAGGAGATGCCTCATGGCTCATGTCGCCTGGAATGGAGAGGCTCCTGGATATTCCGAGTTTCAGCAGGTGCTCTCGAGTTACGACGGGGACTTCAGGGACCCGCTCTGGCGCCGCAGAAACGCCAGTCATCATGCGTGTTGCTAGGGGGCCTCTCGTGATTCCTCTCCCGTCGATGCGGGGCCTAAGACCTTGTGTGGAGTCGGGGCCGGAAGCTGAGGATTCCTCTCCAGTGCTGACATGGATTTTGTGGTACTTCTCGAGTCTCCACAAGGGAGTCAGGCCTCGTCTCGAGTGGGGGCATGAGCGTGCCTTTCCTCCCATGCTGTAGCAGCAGTGTCACGCTTCCCCATGCCTGGACCAAGGGATCTGTGGCTTTCCCTCGAGTCTTTTCCACTAGGCTTTCCAACAGGTCTGTCCCACGTGTGACGGTGGTGTGAGTCGATCCTCGGCATGAAGGCCAAGGCAGTGCAGGGAAAACAGGTTCCTGTGGAATGGACTGAGACATCTGGGTGAGTCTCGGAATGGTGGCACGACCCTGCAGTTCCTCTCCCCTTTCCTTTGGAGAGCGCCTCCTCTTGAGATGCGATGGGAATGCCGGGAATTCTTTCCCGACCAATCAGGGAAAGGATCGCTCATCTCGAGCTACGAGCGGAAACGGAGCTCCTCTGGATGTGGCCGGGACACTCGTGCTTCCTCTTGAGTGGAGACGGGTATGTCGGGGAACTTCTTGAGTTGCAGCATGACTGTGAAAGACTCTTTGGAAGTTCCAGAGGTTAGGTGTTATTAGCCTCGAGACGCCTCAGCGGAAATGGGCCTCATCTCGCCTGGAGGGGAGAACTTCCTGATTTTCTCGAGTGTGGCAGGTGCTCTAGAATTACGACGGGGACCTCAGGAACCCTCTCCGGTGTCCTGAGGAAAGGCCAGGCTCCATGCGAGTTGTTCGATGGCCTCTTGGGATTCCTCTCCCGTTGATGCCGGGGTCTGAGACCTTGTACGGAGTCGGTGCCGGAACCTGAGGATTCCTCTCCAGTGCTGACATGGATCTTGGGGTACTACTGGAGTCTCCCGAGGGAAGTCAGTCCTCGTCTCGAGTGGGGGCATGCACGTGCGCTTTCCTCCCGAGCTGTAGCAGCAGTGTCACGCTTCCCTTCGCGTGAATCAAGGGATCTGTGGCTTTCCCTCGAGGCTTTCTCACGAGGCTTTCCCACAGGGCTGTCCCACGTACCACCATGGTGTGAGTTGATCCCCAGCTTGAAAGTCGAGGCAGTGCAGGGAAAACAGGATTTCCTGGAATTGACTGAGACATCTGGGGGACTCTGGGAATGGTGGCATGACAGGGAGTTCCTCTCGCCTTTCCTGTGGAGAGTGACTCCCGAGAATTCTTTCGCTATCACGCTGGGAAAGGATCCTCCTCTCGAGCTATGAGTCGGAAACGGGGCTCCTCTGGATGTGGGCGGCTCTCGTGCCTCCTCTCGAGTGGAGACGGGTATGTCGTGGAACTTCTTGAGTTGCAGCAAGGGTGTGAAGGACCCTTTGGAAATTCCAGAGCTTAGGTGTGATTAGCCTCGAGACGCCCCAGCGGAAATGGGCCCATCTCTCCTGGAAGGGACAACCACCTGGATTTTCTCAAGTTGCGGCAGGTGCTCTCGACCTATGACGGGGACTCAGGGAACCGCTCTGTTGGCCTGAGGAAATGCCAGTCCCCATGCGAGTTGCACGGTGGCCTCTCAGGTTTCCTCTCCCGTCGATGCCTGGGCCTAAGACCTTGTTTGGAGTCGGTGCCAGAACCAGAGGATTCCTCTCCAGTGTCTGACATGGATCTTGGGGTACTTCTGGAGTCTCCCCAGTGGAGTCAGTCCTCGTCTCGAGTGGGGGCATGCACGTGTGCTTTCCTCCCGAGCTGTAGCAGCAGTGTCACACTTCCCTTCGCGTGGATCAAGGGATCTGTGGCTTTCCCACGAGGCTTTCCCACAGGGCTCTCCCACGTGCCACCGTGGTGAAAGTCGACCCTGGGCTTGAAAGTCGAGGCAGTGCAGGGAAAACAGGTTTCCCTGGAATGGACTGAGACATCTGGGGGACTCTGGAATGGTGTCACGATCCTGGACTTCCTCTCGCCTTTCCTGTGGAGAGCACCACCTCTTGAGATGCAACGGGAACGCCGGAAATTCTTTCCCCACCAAGCAGGGAAAGGATCCCTCCTCTCGAGCTAGGAGGCGAAACGGGGCTCCTCTGGATGTGGGCGGACTCTCGTACTTCCTCTCGAGTGTCGACGGGTATGTCGGGAACTTCTTGAGTTGCAGGAAGGGTGTGAAGGACGCTTTGCAAGTTCCAGAGGTTAGGTGTGATTAGCGTCTAGATGCCTCAGTGGAAATGGGCCTCATCTCGCCTGGAGGGGAGAAACTCCTGGATATTCTAGAGTTGCTGCAGGTGCTCTCGACTTACGATGGGACCTCAGGACCCGCTCTGGTGGCCTCAGGAAATTCCAGTCCCCATGCGAGTTGCTCGGGCACTCTCCGGATTCCTCTCCTGTTGATGCTGGGGCTCAGACCTTACGTAGAGTCGGTGCTGTAACCTGAGGATTCCTCTCCAGTGCTGACATGGATCTTGGTGTACTGCTGAGTCTCCCCAGGGGAGTCAGTCCTCGTCTCGGTTGAGGGCATGCACGTGCGCTTTCCTCCCCAGCTGTAGCAGCAGTGTCGCGCTTCCTTCGCGTGGATCAAGGATCTGCGGCTTTCCCTCGAGGCTTTCCCACGAGGCTTTCCACGAGGCTTTGCCACAGGCTGTCCACGTGCCACAGCGGTGTGAGTCGATCCTCGGCTTGAAAGTCGAGTCAGAGCGGGGAAACAGGTTTCCCTTGAACGGACTGAGACATCTGGGGGACTCGGAGAATGGTGCATGTCCCTGGAGTTCCTCTCGCCTTTCCTGTGAAGAGCGCCTCCTCTTGAGATGGACGGGAACGCGGGAATTCTTTCCGACCTCCAGGGAAAGGATCCCTCTCTCGAGCTATGAGGCGGAAACGGGGCTCCTCTGGATGTGGGCGGAACTATCTTGCTTCCTCTTGAGTGGAGACGGGTATGTCGGGAACTTCTTGATTTGCAGCAAGGGTGTGAAGGGCCTTTGGAAGTTCCAGAGTTTAAGTGTGCTTAGCCTTGAGATGTGTCAGCGGAAATAGGCTTCATTTTGCCTGGAGGGAGAACATCCTTGATTTTCTCGAGTTGCGGCAGGTGCTCTCGACTTACGATGGGGACGCAGGGACCCGCTCTGGTGGCCTCAGGAAGGCCAGTCAAGATCCAAGACAGCACTGGAGAGGGAGAGACATCACGAGAGGCTTCCGAGCAACTCGCATGGTGACTGGCCTTTCCTGAGGACACCAAAGCGGTCCCTGAGGTCCCCGTCGTAAGTTGAGAGCACCTGGCACAACTCGAGAAAATCCAGGAGGTTCTCCCCTCCAGGCGAGATGAGACCCATTTCCGCTGAGGCGTCTCGAGAGTAATCACACCTAACCTCTTGAACGTCCAAAGGGTCCTTCACACCCTTGCTGCAACTCAAGAAGTTCCCCGACATTCCCGTCTCCACTCGAGATGAAGCACGAGAGTCTCGCCCACATCCAGAGGAGCCCGTTTCCGCCTCCTAGCTCGAGAGGAGGGATCCTTTCCCTGCGTGGTCGCCAAAGAATTCCGGCGTTCCCATCTCATCTCAAGAGGAGGCGCGCTCCTCAGGAAAGGCGAGAGGAACTCCAAGGTCGTGCCACCATTCCCAGAGTCCCCCAGATGTCTCAGTCCAATCCAGGGAAACCTTTTTTCCCTGCACTGTCTCGACATTCAAGCTGAGGATCGACTCACACCACGGAGGCAAGTGGGACAGCCCTGTGGAAAAGCCTCGCGGGATAGCCTAGTGGGAAAGCCTCGAGGGAAAGCCACAGATCCCTTGATCCACGCGAAGGGAAGCTTGACACTGCTTCTACAGCTCGGGAGGAAAGCGCACGTGCATGCCCCCACTCGAGACGAGGACTGACTCCCCTGGGGAGACTCCAGAAGTACCCCAAGATCCATGTCAGCACTGGAGAGGAATCCTCAGGTTCCGGCACCGACACCACACATGGTCTTGTGCCCCGTCATCGATGGGAGAATATCCGGAGACACCCCGAGCAACTCGCATGGGGACTGGACTTTCCTGAGCCCACCAGACCGGGTCCCTGAGGTCCCCGTCATAACTCGAAAGCACCTGCCGAAACTCGAGAGAATCCAGGAGGTTCTCCCGTCCAGGCGAGATGATGCCCATTTCCGTTGAGGCATCTCGAGGCTAATCACACCTAACCTCTGGAACTTCCAGAGGGTCCTTCACACCCTTGCTGCACCTCAAGAAGTTCCCGACATACTCGTCTCCACTCGAGAGAAAGCACGAGAATCCCGTCCACATCCAGAGGAGCCCCTTTTCCGCCTCATAGCTCGAAAGGAGGGATCCTTTCCCTGCGTGGTCGGGACAGAATTCCCGGCGTTCCCGTCGCATCTCAAGAGGAGGCGCTCTCCACAGGAAAGGCCAGAGGAACTCCAGGTCATGGCCACCACTCCCCAGAGTCCCCCAGATGTCTCAGTCCATTCCAGGGAAACCTGTTTCCTGGACTGCCTCGACTTAAAGCCGAGGATCGACTCACACAACGGTGGCACGTGGACAGCCCTGCAGGAAAGCCTCGTGGGAAAGCCTCGTGAAAAGCCTCGAGGGAATGCCACAGTTGTTCCCGCGAAGGGAAGCGTGACACCTGCTGCTACAGCTCGGGAAGGAAAGCGCACGTGCATGCCCCACTCGAGACGAGGACTGACTCCCCTGGGGAGATTCCAGAAGTACCCTAAGATCCATGTCAGCACTGGAGA
>NW_017204008.1:0-5811 GCF_001704415.2 Capra hircus | reverse complement strand
GGGGCCTAAGACCTTGTGTGGCTTCGGTGCCGCGAATCTGAGGATTCCTCTTCAGTGCTGACATGCTTCTTGGGGTACTTCTGGAGTCTCCCCAGGGGAGTCAGTCCTCGTCTCGAGTGGGGGCATGCACGTGCGCTTTCCTCCCGAGCTGTAGCAGCAGTGTCACGCATCCCTTCGCCTGGATCAAGGGATCTGTGGCTTTCCCTCGAGGCTTTCCCACGAGGCTTTCCCACGAGGTTTTCCCACAGGGATGTCCACGTGCCACCGTGGTGTGAGTCCATTCTCGGCCTAGAAAGTCGAGACAGTGCAGGGAAAACAGGTTTCCCTGGAATGGACTGAGACATCTGGGGGACTCTGGAATGGTGGCACGACCCTGGAGTTCCTCTCGCCATTCCTGTAGAGAGCGCCTCCTCGTGAGATGTGACGGGAACGCCCGCGAATTCTTTCCCGACCACGCAGGGAAAGGATCCCTCCTCTCGAGCTAGGAGGCGGAAACGGGTCTCTGCTGGATGTGGGCGGGAATCTCGTGCTTACTCTCGAGTGGAGACGGGTATGTCGGGGAACTTCCTGAGTTGCGGCAAGGGTGTGAAGGACCCTTTGGAAGTTCCAGAGGTTAGGTGTAATTAGCCTCGAGACGCCTCAGTGGAAATGGGCCTCATCTCGCCTGGAGGGGAGAACCCCCTGGATTTTCTCGAGTTGCGGCAGGTGCTCTCGACTTACGACGGGGACCTCAGGGACCCGTTCTGCTGGCCTCAGGAAAGGCCAGTCCCCATGTGAGTAGCTCAGGGCCTCTCGGGATTCCTCTCCCTTGATGTCGGAGACTAAGGTCTTGTGTGGGAGTCGGTGCTGTAACCTGAGGATTCCTCTCCAGTGCTGACATAGATCTTGGGGTACTTTGGGAGTCTCCCCAGGGCAGTCAGTCCTCTACTCGAGTGGGGGCATGCACCGTGCCGCTTTCCTCCCGAGCTGTAGCAGCAGTGTCACGCTTCCCTTCGCGTGGATCAACGGATCTGTGGCTTTCCCTCGACGCTTTCCCAAGAGGCTTTTCCACGAGGCTTTCCACAGGGCTGTCCACGTGCCACCGTGGTGTGAGTCGATCCTCGGCTTGAAAGTCGACGCAATGCAGGGAAAACAGGTTTCTCTGGAATGGACTGAGACATCTGGGGGACTCTGGGAATGGTGGCAAGACCCTGGAGTTCCTCTCGCCTATCCAGTGGAGAGCGCCTCCTCTTGAGATGCGACGGGAACGCCCGGGAATTCTTTCCCGACCACGCAGGGAAAGGATCCTCCGCTCGAGGTATGAGGCGGAAACGGGGCTGCTCTGGATTTGGCGGGGACTCTCGTGCTTCCTCTCGAGTGGAGTGGGACGGATGTCGGGGAACTTCTTGAGTTGCAGCAAGGGTGTGAAGGACCCTTCGGAAGTTCGAGAGGGTTAGGTGTGATTAGCCTCGAGACGCCTCAGCAGAAATGGCCTCATCTCGCCTGGAGGGGAGAACCTCCTGGATTTTCTCGAGTTGCGGCAGGTGCTCTCGACTTACGACTGGGACCTCAGGGACCCGCTCTGGTGGCCTCAGGAAAGGCCAGTCCCCATGCAGTTGCTCGGGCCTCTCGGGATTCCTCTCCGTCGATGCCGGGCCCTGGGACCTTGTGTGGAGTCTGTGTCGGATCCTGAGGATTCCTCTCCAGTGCTGACATGGATCTTGGGTACTTCTGGAGTCTCCCAGGGGAGTCATTCCTCGTCGCGAGTGGAGATATGCACGTGGGTTTTCCCCCGAGCTGTAGCAGCAGTGTCAAGCTTCCCTTCGCGTGGATCATGGGATCTGTGGCTTTCCCTCGAGGCTTTCTCAGGAGACTTTCCCACGAGGCTTTCCCACAGGGCTGTCCCACATGCCACCGTGGGTGTGAGTCGATCCTCAGCTTGAAAGTCGAGGCAGTGTAGGGAAAAATGGTTTCTGTGGAATGGAATGAGACATCTGGGGGAGTGTGGGAACGGTGGCACGAACCTGGAGTTCCTCTCCCGTTTCAAGTGGAGAGCGCCTCCTCTTGAGATGCGACGGAAACGCCGGGAATACTTTCCAGACCACGCAAGGAAAGGATCCCTCCTCTAGAGCTATGAGGCGGAAACGGGGCTCCTCTGTATGTGGGCGGACTCTCGTCCTTCTTCTCGAGTGGAGTCGGGTATGACGGGGAACTTCTTGAGTTGCAGCAAGGGTGTGAAGGACCCGTGGGAAATTCCAGCGTTTAATTGTGATTAGCCTTGAGGAGCCTCATCGGAAAAGGGCCTCATCTCGCCTGGAGGGAGAACCTAATGGATTTTTCTCGAGTTGCGGCAGGTGCTCTCGACTTACGACTGGGACCTCAGGGACCCGCTCTGGTGGCCTCAGGAAAGGCCAGTCCCCATGCGAGTTGCTCGGGGGCCTCTCGGGATTCCTTCCCGTCGATGCCGGGGCCTAAGACCTTGTGTGGAATCAGTGCCGGAACCTGAGGATTCCTCTCCAGTGCTGACATGGATCTTGGGGTACTTCTGGAGTCTCCCCAGGGAGTCAGTCCTCCTCTCGAGTGGGGGCATGCACGTGCGCTTCTCTCGAGTTGTAGCAGCACTGTCGCGCTTCCATTCGCGTGGATCAAGGGATCTGTGGCTTTCCCTCGAGGCTTTCCCACGAGCTTTCCCACAGGGCTGTCCAACGTGCCACCGTGGTGTGAGTCGATCTTCAGATTGAAAGTCGACGCAGTGCTGGGAAAACAGGTTTCCCTGGAACGGACGGAGACATCTGGGGGGACTCTGGGAATGGTGGCACGACCCTGGAGTTCCTATCGCCTTTCCTGTTGAGAGAGCCTCCTCTTGAGATGCGACGGAAATGCCGGGAATTCTTCCCGACCACGCAGGGAAAGGATCCCTCCCCTCGAGCTAGGAGGAGGAAACAGGGCTCCTCTGGATGTGGGCGGGATTCTCGTGCTTCCTCTCGAGTGGAGACGGGTATGTCGGGGAACTTCTTGAGTTGCGGCAAGGGTGTGAAGGACCCTTTGGAAGTTCCAGAGGTTAGGTGTAATTAGCCTCGAGACGCCTCAGTGGAAATGGGCCTCATCTCGCCTGGAGGGGAGAACCTCCTGGATTTTCTAGAGTTGCGGCAGGTGCTCTCAACTTACGACGGGGACCTCAGGGACCCGCTCTGGTGGCCTCAGGAAAGGCCAGTCCCCATGCGAGTTGCTCGGGGGCCTCTCGGGATTCCTCTCCCGTCGATGCCAGGGCCTAAGATCTTGTGTGGAGTCGGTGCCGGAACCTGAGGATTCCTCTCCAGTGCTGACATGGATCTTGGGGTACTTCTGGAGTCTCCCAGGGCAGTCAGTCCTCTACTCGAGTGGGGCATACACGTGCGCTTTCCTCCCGAGCTGTAGCAACAGTGTCACGCTTCCTTCGCGTGTATCAACTGATCTGTGGCTTTCCCTCGAGGCTTTCGCAAGAGGCTTTCCCACGAGGCTTTCCCACAGGCTGTCCCACGTGCCACTGTGGTGTGAGTCGATCCTCGGCTTGAAAGTCGAGGCAGTGCAGGGAATACAGGTTTCCCTGGAATGGACTGAGACATCTGGGGGACTCTGGGAATGGGGCACGACTCTGGAGTTCCTCTCGTTTTTCCTCTGGAGAGCGCCTCCTCTTGATGTGGGACGGGAATGCCGCGAATTCTTTCCCGACCACGCAGGGAAAGGATCAAACCTCTCGAGCAATGAGGAGGAAACGTGGCTCCTCTGGATGTGGGCGGGACTTTCCTGCTTCCTCTCGAGTGGAGACGGGTATGTCGGGAACTTCTTGAGTTGCAGCAAGGGTGTGAAGGACCCTTTGGAAGTTCCATAGGTTAGGTTTGATTAGCCTCGAGACGTCTCAGTGGAAATGGGCCTCATCTCGCCTGGAGGGGAGAACCTCCTGGATTTTCTCGAGTTGCGACAGGTGCTCTCGACTTACGACGGGGACCTCAGGGACCCGCTCTGGTGGCCTCAGAAAAGGCCAGTCCCCATGCGAGTTGCACGGGTGCCTCGGGTTTCCTCTCTCCCGTCGATGCCGGGCCTAAGACCTTGTGTGGCTTCGTGCCGGAATCTGAGGATTCCTCTTCAGTGCTGACATGCTTCTTGGGGTACTTCTGAGTCTCCCCAGGGGAGTCAGTCCTCGTCTCGAGTGGGGGCATGCACGTGCGCTTTCCCCCCGAGCTGTAGCAGCAGTGTCACGCATCCCTTCGCCTGGATCAAGGATCTGTGGCTTTCCCTCCGAGGCTTTCCACGAGGCTTTCCCACGAGGTTTTTCCCACAGGGATGTCCACGTGCCACCGTGGTGTGAGTCCATTCTCGGCTAGAAAGTCGAGACAGTGCAGGGAAAACAGGTTTCCCTGGAATGGACTGAGACATCTGGGGGACTCTGGGAATGGTGGCACGACCCTGGAGTTCCTCTCGCCATTCCTGTAGAGAGCGCTCCTCGTGAGATGTGACGGGAACGCCGCGAATTCTTTCCGACCACGCAGGGAAAGGATCCCTCCTCTCGAGCTAGGAGGCGGAAACGGGTCTCTGCTGGATGTGGGCGGGGAATCTCGTGCTTACTCTCGAGTGGAGACGGGTATGTCGGGGAACTTCCTGAGTTGCGCGCAAGGGTGTGAAGGACCCTTTGGAAGTTCCAGAGGTTAGGTGTAATTAGCCTCGAGACGCCTCAGTGGAAATGGGCCTCATCTCGCCTGGAGGGAGAAACCCCCTGGATTTTCTCGAGTTGCGGCAGGTGCTCTCGACTTACGACGGGGACCTCAGGGACCCGTTCTGCTGGCCTCAGGAAAGGCCAGTCCCCATGTGAGTAGCTCAGGGGCCTCTCGGGATTCCTCTCCCCTTGATGTCGGAGACTAAGGTCTTGTGTGGAGTCGTGCTGTAACCTGAGGATTCCTCTCCAGTGCTGACATAGATCTTGGGGTACTTCTGGAGTCTCCCCAGGGCAGTCAGTCCTCTACTCGAGTGGGGGGCAACCGTGCCCTTTCCTCCGAGCTGTAGCAGCAGTGTCACGCTTCCCTTCGCGTGGATCAACGGATCTGTGGCTTTCCCTCGACGCTTTCCCAAGAGCTTTTCCACGAGGCTTCCACAGGGCTGTCCCACGTGCCACCGTGGTGTGAGGTCGATCCTCGGCTTGAAAGTCGACGCAATGCAGGGAAAACAGGTTTCTCTGGAATGGACTGAGACATCTGGGGGACTCTGGGAATGGTGGCAAGACCCTGGATTCCTCTCGCCTATCCAGTGGAGAGCGCCTCCTCTTGAGATGCGACGGGAACGCCGGAATTCTTTCCCGACCACGCAGGGAAAGATCCCTCCGCTCGAGGTATGAGGCGGAAACGGGGCTGCTCTGATTTGGGCGGGACTCTCGTGCTTCCTCTCGAGTGAGACGGGTATGTCGGGGAACTTCTTGAGTTGCAGCAAAGGGTGTGAAGGACCCTTCGGAAGTTCGAGAGGTTAGGTGTGATTAGCCTCGAGACGCCTCAGCAGAAATGGGCCTCATCTCGCCTGGGGGGGAGAACCTCCTGGATTTTCTCGAGTTGCGGCAGGTGCTCTCGACTTACGACTGGACCTCAGGGACCCGCTCTGGTGGCCTCAGAAAGGCCAGTCCCCATGCAGTTGGCGGGGCCTCTCGGGATTCCTCTTCCCGTCGATGCCGGGCCCTGGGACCTTGTGTGGAGTCTGTTGCCGGATCCTGAGGATTCCTCTCCAGTGCTGACATGGATCTTGGGTACTTCTGGAGTCTCCCAGGGGAGTCATTCCTCGTCGCGAGTGGAGATATGCACGTGGGTTTTC
>NW_017204007.1:0-5813 GCF_001704415.2 Capra hircus | reverse complement strand
CGACTTATGACGGGGACTCAGGGGCCCGCTCTGGTGGCCTCAGGAAAGGCCAGTCCCCATGCGAGTTGCTCAGGGGCCTCTCAGATTCCCCTCCGGCGATGCAAGGGGCCTAAGACCTTGTGTGGAGTCGGTGCCGGCAACCTGAGATTCCTCTCCAGGGATGACATGGATCTTGCGGTACACCTGGGGTCTCCCAAGGGAGTCAGTCCTCGTCTCGAGTGGGGGCATGCACGTGCGCTTTCCTCCGAGCTGTAGCTGCAGTGTCACGCTTCCCTTCGCGTGGATCAAGGGATCTGTGGCTTTCCCCCGAGCTTTCCCACGAGGCTTCCCACGAGGCTTTCCCACAGGGCTGTCCCACATCCGTGGTGTGAGTCTATCCTCGGCTTGAAAGTGGAGGCAGTGCAGGGGAAAACAGGTTTCCCTGGAATGGACTGAGACATCTGGGGGACCCTGGCAATGGTGGCACGACCCTGGAGTTCCTCTCGCCTTTCCTGTGGAGAGTGCCTCCTCTTGAGATGCGACGGGAATGCCGGGAATTCTTTCCCGACCACGCAGGAAAGGATCCCTCCTCTCGAGTAGGAGGCGGCTACGGGCTCCTCTGGTTGCGGGTGGGACTCTCGTGCTTCCTCTCGAGTGAAGACGGGTAGGTCGGGAACTTCTTGAGTTGCAGCAAGGGTGTGAAGGACCCTTTGGAAGTTCCAGAGGTTAGGTGTGTTTAGCCTCGACACGCCTCAGCGGAAATGGCCCTCATCTCGCCTGGAGGGGAGAACCTCCTGGATTTTCTCGAGTTGCGGCAGGTGCTCTCGACTTACGACGGGGAGCTCAGGGACCCGCTCTGGTGGCCTCAGGAAAGGCCAGTCCAAATGCGAGTTGCTCGGTGGCCTCTCGGGATTCCTCTCCAGTCAATGCCGGGGCCTAAGACCTTGTGTGGAGTCGGTCCTGAAACCTGAGGATTCCTCTCCAGTGCTGACATGGATCTTGGGGTACTTCTGGAGTCTCCCCAGGGGAGTCAGTCCTCGTCTCGAGTGGGGGCATGCACGTGGCTTTCCTCCCGAGCTGTAGGAGCAGTGTCCATGCTTCCCTTCGCTGGATCAGGGGATCTGCGGCTTCCCTCGGAGGCTTTCCCACGAGGCTTTCCCACGAGGCTTTCCCACAGGGCTGTCCCACGTGCCACCGTGGTCTGAGTGGATCCTCGGCTTCAAAGTCGAGGCAGTGCAGGGAAAACAGGTTTCCCTGGAATGGACTGAGACATCTGGGGGACTCTGGAAATGGTGGCACGACCCTGGAGTTCCTCTCGCCTTTCCTGTGGAGAGGGCCTCCTGTTGAGATGCGATGGGAACGCCGGGTATTCTTTCCCGACCACGCAGGGAAAGGATCCCTCCTCTCGAGCTAGGAGGCGGACACGGGGCTCCTCTGGATGTGGGCGGGACTCTCGTGCTTCCTCTCGAGTGGAGACGGAAATGTCGGGGAACTTCTTGAGTTGCAGCAAGGTTGTGAAGGACCCTATTGAAGTTCCAGAGGTTAGGTGTGGTTAGCCTCGAAACGCCTCAGCGGAAATGGGCCTCATCTCTCCTGGAGGGGAGAACCTCCTGGATTTTCTCGAGGTGCGGCAGGTGCTCTCGACTTATGACGGGGACCTCAGGGGTCCGCTCTGGTGGCATCAGGAAAGGCCAGTCCCCATGCGAGTTGCTCGGGGGCCTCTCAGATTCCCCTCCGGGCGATGCAAGGGCCTAAGACCTTGTGTGGAGTCGGTGCCGCAACCTGAGGATTCCTCTCCAGGGATGACATGGATCTTGGGGTACATCTGGGGTCTCCCCAGGGGAGTCAGTCCTCGTCTCGAGTGGGGGCATGCACGTGCGTTTTCCTCCCGAGCTGTAGCTGCAGTGTCACGCTTCCCTTCGCGTGGATCAAGGGATCTGTGGCTTTCCCTCGAGTCTTTCCCACGAGGCTTTCCCACGAGGCTTTCCCACAGGGCTGTCCCACGTGCCACCATGGTGTGTGTCGATCCTCGGCTTGAAAGTCGAGGCAGTGCAGGGAAAACAGTTTTCCCTGAATGGACTGAGACATCTGGGGTACTGTGGGAATGGTGTCACGAACCTGGATTTCCTCTCGCCTTTCCAGAGGAGAGTGCCTCCTCTTGAGAGGCGAAGGGAACGCCGGGAATTCTTTCCCGACCACACAGGGAAAGGATCTCACCACTCGAGCTCTGAGGCGGAAAAGGGGCTCATCTGGATGTGGGCAGGACTCCTGTGCTTCCTCTCGAGTGGAGACGGGTATTTCGGGGAATTTCTTGAGTTGCAGCCAGGTTGTGAAGAACCCTTTGAAATTTCCAGAGATTAGGTGTGATTAGCTTCGAGACGCCTCAGCGGAAATGGGCCTCATCTCGCCTGGAGGGAAGAACCACCTGGATTTTCTCCAGTTGAGGCAGGGTGCTCACAACTTACGACCGGGACCTCAGGGACCTGCTCTGGTGGCCTCAGGAAAGACCAGTCCCCATGCGAATTGCTCGGGGTCCTCTCGGGATTCCTCTCCCGTCGATGCCGAGGCCTAAGACCTTGTGTGGAGATGGTGCCAGAACCTGAGGATTCCTCTCCAGTGCTGACATGGATCTTGGGGTACTTCTGGAGTCTCCCCAGGGGAGTGAGTCCTTGTCTCGAGTGGGGGCATGCACGTGCACTTTCCTCCCGAGATGTAGCAGCAGTGTCACGCTTCCCTTCCCGTGGATCAAGGGATCTGTGGCTTTCCCCTCGAGGCTTTCCCAAGAGGATTTCCCACGAGGCTTTCCGACAGGGCTATCCCACGTGCCACCATGGTGTGAGTCGATCCTCGCCGTGAAATTCGAGGCAGTGCAGGAAAAACAGTTTACTCTGGAATGGACTGAGACATCTGGGCGACTCTGTGAATGGTGGCACGACCCTGGAGTTCCTCTCGCCTTTCCTGTGGAGAGCGCTTCCCCTTGAAATGCGAGCGGAATGGCGGGTATTATTTCCTGACCAAGCAGGGAAAGGATCCCTCATGTCGAGCTTCGATACCAAAACGGCGTCTCCTCTGGATGTGGGCGGGACTCTCGTGCTTCCTCTCGAGTGGAGACGGGTATGTCGGGGAACTTCTTGAGTTGCAGCAAGGACCCTTTTGAATTTCCAGAGTTTAGGTGTGATGAGCCTCCAGACGCCTCCGAGGAAATGGGCCTCATCTCGCCTGGAGGGGAGAACCTCCTGGATTTTCTAGAGTTGGGCAGGGTCTCTCGAGTTACGACAGGGACCTCAGGGACCCGCTCTGGTGGCCTCAGGAAAGGCCAATGCCCATGGGAGTTGCAAGAGAGCCTTTCGGGATTCCTCTCCCGTCAATGCCGGGGCCTAAGACCTTGTGTGGAGTCGATGCCGGAACCTGAGGATTCCTCTCCAGTGCTGACATGGATCTTGGGGTACTTCTGGAGACTCCCCAGGGGAGTCAGACCTCGACTCGAGTGGGGGCAGGAACGTGCGCTTTCCTCCCGAGCTCCTGCAGGAGTGTTACGCTTCCCTTCACGTGGATCAAGGGAGCAGTGGCTTTCCCTCGATGCTTTCCCACGAGGCTTTCCCACAGGGCTGTCCCACGTGCCACCGTGGTGAGAGTCGATCCTCGGCTTGAAAGTCGAGGCAGTGCAGGGAAAACAGTTTTCCCTGGAATGGACTGAGACACCTGGGGGACTGTGGGAATGGTGGCACGACCCTGGAGTTCCTCTCGCCTTTCCTGTGGAGAGCGCCTCCTCTGGAGATGCGACGGGAACCCCAGGAATTCTTTCCCGACACACAGTGAAAGGATCCCTCGTCTCGAGCTATGAGGGAGAAAAGGGGCTCCTCTGGATGTGGGCGGGACTCTCGTGCTTCCTCTCGAGTGGAGACGGGTATGTCGGGGAACTTCTTGAGTTGCAGCAAGGGTGTGAAGGACCCTTTGGAAGTTCCAGAGGTTAGGTGTGATTAGCTTCGAGACGCCTCAGCGGAAATGGGCCTCATCTCGCCTGGAGGGGAGAACCTCCTGGATTTTCTCGAGTTGTGGCAGGTGCTCTCGACATACGACGGGGACCTCAGGGACCCGCACTGGTGGCCTCAGGGAAGGCCATTCCCCATGCGAGTTGCTCGGGGCCCTCTCGGGATACCTGCCCCATCGATGCCGGGGTCTAAGACCTTGTGTGGAGTCGGTGCTGGAACCTGAGGATTCCTCTCCAGTGTGACATGGATCTTGGGGTACTTCTGGAGTCTCCCCAGGGGAGTCAGACATCGACTCGAGTGAGGGCAGGCACGTGCGCTTTCCTCCCGAGCTCTAGCAGCAGTGATACGCTTCTCTTCGCGTGGATCGAGGGATCAGTGGCTTTCCCTCGAGGCTTTCCCACGAGCCTTTCCCACAGGGCTGTCCCACGTGCCACCGTGGTGTGAGTCGATCCTCGGCTTGAAAGTCGAGGCATTGCAGGGAAAACAGTTTTCCCTGGAATGGACAGAGACATCTGGGTGACTCTGGGAATGGTGGCACGAACCTGGATTTCCCTCTCGCCTTTCCTGTGGAGAGCGCCTCCTCTTGAGATGCGATGGGAACGCCGGGAATTCTTTCCCGACCACACAGGAAAGGATCCCTCCTCTCGAACTAGGAGGCGGAATCGTGCTCCTCTGTATGTGGGCGGGACTCTCGTGCTTCCTCTCCTCTGGAGACGGGTATGTCGGGGGAGTTTTCTTGAGTTGCAGCAAGGGTGTGAAGGAACTTTTTGGAAGTTCCACATGTTAGGTGTGATTAGCCTGGATATGGCTCAGCGGAAATGGGCCTCATCTCGCCTGGAGGGAAGAACCACCTGGATTTTCTCCAGTTGAGGCAGGTGCTCACAACTTACGACCGGGGACCTCAGGGACCTGCTCTGGTGGCCTCAGGAAAGACCAGTCCCCATGCGAATTGCTCGGGTCCTCTCGGGATTCCTCTCCCGTCGATGCCGGGCCTAAGACCTTGTGTGGAGATGGTGCCAGAACCTGAGGATTCCTCTCCAGTGCTGACATGGATCTTGGGGTACTTCTGGAGTCTCCCCAGGGGAGTGAGTCCTTGTCTCGAGTGGGGGCATGCACGTGCGCTTTCCTCCCGAGATGTAGCAGCAGTGTCACGCTTCCCTTCCCGTGGATCAAGGGATCTGTGGCTTTCCCCTCGAGGCTTCCCAAGAGGATTTCCCACGAGGCTTTCCGACAGGGCTATCCCACGTGCCACCGTGGTGTGAGTCGATCCTCGCCGTGAAATTCGAGGCAGTGCAGGAAAAACAGTTTACTCTGGAATGGACTGAGACATCTGGGCGACTCTGTGAATGGTGGCACGACCCTGGAGTTCCTCTCGCCTTTCCTGTGGAGAGCGCTTCCCTTGAAATGCGAGCGGAATGGCGGTATTATTTCCTGACAAGCAGGGAAAGGATCCCTCATGTCGAGCTTCGATACCAAAACGGCGTCTCCTCTGGATGTGGGCGGGACCCTCGTGCTTCCTCTCGAGTGAGACGGGTATGTCGGGGAACTTCTTGAGTTGCAGCAAGGACCCTTTTGAATTTCCAGAGTTTAGGTGTGATGAGCCTCAGACGCCTCCGAGGAAATGGGCCTCATCTCGCCTGGAGGGGAAACCTCCTGGATTTTCTAGAGTTGGGCAGGGTCTCTCGAGTTACGACAGGGGACCTCAGGGACCCGCTCTGGTGGCCTCAGGAAAGGCCAGTGCCCATGGGAGTTGCAAGAGAGCCTTTCGGGATTCCTCTCCCCGTCAATGCCGGGGCCTAAGACCTTGTGTGGAGTCGATGCGGAACCTGAGGATTCCTCTCC